>NC_090324.1:181574163-181787162 GCF_040869045.1 Eurosta solidaginis
CAAACTCTGCAATCTGAATCACTCATTAATGAGCTGTATAAAATTCAGAGATCTCTCAACTCAAGAGCGAAGCAAATTCGTAAAAGAAAACAATTATTGCACAAATTGTTTAGCTTGCTCTCACTTGGAAAGAGATTGTGGTAGCAATTTCACATGCGTGTATTGCCAAAAACGACATCACTCGCTACTCCACTTCCAAGGAAAATCCCAGCCAGACAGCAGACCCAGGCAGCAGAGGAACAGGACGCACACAACCCCTCAAAGTCTGCCACCTCCAGCTGAAGACCCGAGCAGGGCGTCAACCTCAAAAGAGGCCAGCCAAACCCAAGTCACTCAAAACCCTTTTAAGAAAAACTCAACCTCAACTCACTTCGCGAGTAGTAGCGAAACTACTCTTTTACCCACAGCTTTAGTCACGGTGAAAGCAAATGGCGAACACCACAAGATCCGTGCACTAATAGATCAGGGTTCGGAAAAGACATTTGTAGCGTCTCGAATCCAGAAGCTCTTGAAACTACCAACCAAGAAAACCCATTATAAGATCTCGGGAATGGGCGGATCGGTAGTTCAAAACTCCAACCAGATCTGCGAGATAACACTCTGCTCGTCGGATCTCAAAACAAGAATAAACACCCAAGCGATATTATTGCCTAAACTGACCCATTTCTTACCCAGCATTAAAGTGTCAAAAATAGATTTGCAAGAACTTGCCACAAGGCCACTCGCGGACCCTAACTGTTTTACCCCTTCGAGAATCGACATGGTTATAGGTAGCGATCTCACACCCCAAATAATACTCCAGGGGCTACAAGCCAACGTAAGTGGTTCCTTGTTAGCCCAAAATACAATATTTGGGTGGATACTCAGTGGACCTATTAAAGAACAAGTGAACGCATTCTCCACCCAAGTTATTGAAAACCCAGACGACACCCTTAGCACATTATTGCAGAAGTTCTGGCAACAGGAAGAAATACCTGACACCCAAGCCCTTTCGGAAGAGGACCAATTTTGCGAGGAACTCTACCGAGAAACCACTCACCGCCAGGAAGATGGCCGATATGCGGTAAAACTTCCATTTAAAAAGGAATTCCCCAGTACCCTTGCCCTTGGACACTCGAGAATTGCAGCACAGCAGCAATGCATCAGCGTCGAGCGATCCTTGGAGAAAAGACCAGAATTAAGAGAAAAATACTCAGAAGTTTTGGAGGAATACCTCACCATGGGCCACATGGAGGCAACTTCATCACGCGAAGTCATCGAGAACGGAAAGTACTCGTCGTTCTACCTTCCCCACCACGCTGTCTTAAAACCCGACAGCAAAACAACAAAGGTACGCGTTGTTTTCAACGCGTCTAGAACTACCCACTCTGGCAACTCGTTAAACGATGTGTTGCACACAGGCCCCATACTCCAAAACGACTTAATGCTCGTCCTACTCAAATGGAGATTTTTTAAGTACGTATTTAACGGCGACATCGAAAAGATGTACCGCCAAATACTCGTTCATAAAGAAGATCAGAATTTTCAAAGAATTCTCTTCCGAAGATCTCCACAGCTACCGATGGAGGACTTCAAATTAAAGACAGTGACGTTCGGCGTCAACTGTGCCCCATATCTCGCGATACGGACTCTGCACCAACTCGCAGAAGACACAAAACCCACCCACCCACTCGCCTATGATATATTGCTACACGAAATCTACGTAGACGATATACTTTCGGGCGAACATAGTATACAGTCCGCTCACGACTCTCTACACCAGGTTATCGAAGCGTTGAAATCAAATCCTCGATGGGTTCAATTTTCACCCAATAAACCCTTTCAGATGCATGGATTCTCAGATGCATCGGAAAAAGCATTCTGCGCTTGTGTGTACCTGCGAGTACAGAATAGCAATGATACGTTTTCTACTCACCTACTCGTGGCAAAGAGCAAAGTGGCTCCCGTGAAAACCGTGAGCCTCCCTCGTCTAGAACTCTGTGGAGCAGTACTACTCACAAAATTAATAAAACAAATTCGCTCACACCTAACTCTGACTCCACATGACCTGTTTCTCTGGTCGGACTCCGCTATCGTACTAGCATGGCTGGAAAAACCCCCACACACCTGGAAGACCTACGTGGCGAATAGAACCTCACAAATTCTGGAAAACGTGAGTAACGCCCCTTGGAAACACGTACCCAGTGGAGATAATCCAGCAGATCTTGGTACCCGTGGATGTACACCCAAGGATCTAGCCGAATGCTCCCTTTGGTGGAAGGGGCCAGAGTGGTTGGCCAAATCCCCAGCGTCCTGGCCGAAACCAGTGACACAAACCCCTACTCCACCGGAACAAAAGCGCACCCATGCATTTCATGCTGTAGATGTGCCTGATCTACTCGAACGCTTTCTTCCTACTCAAGAGCTCTACGAGTCATTGCTTATATGTACCGTTTTATACACAGAGCACAAGGTCTTGATACTTTGAAAACGATCACGCTAACCCAAGAGGAAGTTCATCAAGCGAAAGTTCGTTTGATCCTGTTGACGCAACATAAATACTTCTCTGCCGAAATTGCAGATCTACAGTCCAACAAACCACTCCACAAAAAGAGTTCATTGTTAACTCTAAACCCTATGCTCGACGAATCAGGCGTAATGCGGGTGAATGGTCGGCTCGCAAAAGCCAATCTTAGTTACAACGAGCGTTATCCCATTATAATTCCCGATAACTCTCGGTTTTGCTATTTACTCTTAGAATTTAGTCACTCTACCTTGTTGCATGCCGAAAAACAACTGATGATCCGCATGATACAACAGGAATACTACATCCCTCGACTCAAACAAAAGGTGAAGAAGTGCATATTCCATTGTAAGATATGCACGATCTACAAACAACAGGCTAAATCCCAAATAATGGCCGCACTCCCTCCGGAAAGGTCCACATACTCTCTCCCATTTCACACGACCGGTATCGACTTTGCTGGACCTTTTCTCGTTAAAACATCAATCTTACGGAAGGCCCCTTACTCAAAGGCATACGTTTGTGTATTCGTATGTTTCTCAACAAAAGCAGTCCATCTGGAAGTCTGCTCAGATCTGACGACCGCTGCTTTTAAAGCAGCATTTGCTCGTTTTGTTAGTCGTCGTGGACTCCCACACAAAATAATGTCAGACAATGGTAAAACCTTTATTGGAGCAAGTCGTGTCATTCAAAAGGAGCTTTCTTCTTTTCTCAAGGAAGCCGTAACTGACATAGCTCAAAAATGGACTGTCCTGGCAATTCATCCCACCATATGCTCCTCACATGGGCGGATTATGGGAAGCGGCAGTTAAAAGCTTTAAAACCCATTTCCTTAAAGTTGCAGGCAGTCAAAAATTCACATTTGAAGAATTTACTACCCTACTCACTCGAATCGAAGCGGTTCTCAACTCTAGACCGCTAGCTCCGATGTCACAAGATCCAAATGATTTACTCGCTCTAACTCCCGGACACTTCCTCCGTGGCGCTCCGTTACTCTCCCTACCTGAACCCAACTCTGAAAATGTGTCACTCACAAAAAAATGGCAGAAACTGCAAGTCCTACACCATCAGTTTAGTACGCGTTGGAAAAATGAATATCTCAAAGAATTCCATAAGCGGACCAAATGGAAGACTCAGCAGACAAACGTCAGAGAAGGGGATCTAGTCGTCGTCAAGGATGACCTTCTTCCGCCCAATGATTGGCGACTTGGACGCATCATTCGACTCCACCCTGGGTCGGACGAAAACGTTCGAGTAGTATATGTCCGGACTCAAGACGGAATATACAAACGCCCCATAGCAAAAGTGTGTCTACTTCCCCTAGCAGAATAAACTCTTCAACCTCACCCTATATATCTCTCCAAACCGTGTAAACTCTAGGGATTCACATCACAGCCCACTCTCTACACCCATACTCACTTGACCCCCTTTTATTTTGACTTCTCTTTTCAGGCCACAGTATGGAAACTTCAGCACCTGCCGGCTGTGTTGCCAAAGGCATTCGTTGCGCTACTGCCATGCGTTTATGGCTATGACCCCGGACGAACGCTATGAGTCGGTTCGGGCTCACAAATATTGCATAAATTGTTTGGCAACATCCCATGTTACGGGCGCATGCAGCTCCCCTGATAGCTGCCGCCGATGTGGCCTCGCTCACCACACGCTGCTTCACCGTGAGCGGCCAAAGGAAGAACGCCGGAAACGATTCAACAATAAACCCCAGACTCCAGCCCCGAAAACGAAGACAACAAAAAGGACTGTAATTTTAAAACCAAAGAAGAAACGGGCAGACAATAATCCCACTCAGAAGCGCTTGAGGAACTTGTTTTCAGCAGCGGTTAACACTTTGGAGGAGATTCAGAAGTTGCTGCTTCCCTCATCGGAGCAGGCCGGCCGCCATGTTGAAGACATGAGCCCAAATTTAATTGACCTATAAATTGTAGTATACAATGATTTCACAAAATTTATTTGTAACATGAAGTATTGAAATATTAACTATTTTTAAGATACTTACCTTTTGCTAAAAATACTTACCTAATGAAATATTAACTATTTTTAAGATACTTACGTTTGCTAATATACCAACCTTTTGCAAAAATACTTACCTAATGAAATACCCTGCCAATGTGTTAAAATACTTACCTTAATGAACCACCCTCTTAACAAAGAATTTATAAATTTTTGTGTATTGTAAGTACCGTGCACTCAACTTTGTACATTCCTTTTACATACATACGAACATATAAATAGTTACCGTTTCCTAGCTGCGCAGGAGGCTGAAAATTTTACGGCTTAATATGTAAGTTTAGTTCGCTAATTACCGTCGACCGATCCGCCACTATTCGCAGAATATTTAGTGCTAACAATTGTGAAAGTTTTAGTGATTTTACCATACAAATTAAGATAGAGAAATCAAAGTGATTTGTTTATATTAGCTATATGAGTCACATCATTAAATAAAGCATTTTGTGAATTTTTAAAGGAAGTGCAGTGGTTTTATTTGTGAAAGGTGAAGAGGGAAACCCACCCAATATACCCAAAGCGTATCCATTCTTATCCACCAACTACTATTACTTTCTTCCATTACATCCATACTCATCATTCTGTCGAGCTCTTGGTAAACTAACTTTTGTATTGCAGGAGATATGGGGTAATGACGCTGTTTCATTGGGAGATTTTCATTCACGACTTCAATTACGTGTTCTTCCATATCGGTTTTGCCTAGACCTAGTACAGAGAATGACGGAAACTGCGCTTTCACTTTGTCCAAGGCCTGGCTTTCTGTGGGTGTGAGATCGTATTGAACCGCGTCGAACGACAGGTCCCCCTCGGTGGGTAGGAGCTCTGCGACGGCACTATCCTTTGAGGGCTTTATCGATCCCCGATTGACTAGATTAAAGTTAAAGGTCTTCCAAAAGTTGATGCCTAAGCTGCCTTCTTGTTGCAGCCCTGATACTATAAAAAACTCTAGTTCTTTTTTCATATCATCCCATTCGACCGGTGGTGTTATCTCTCCTATCACTGGGGTTTCGTTCCCATTCGCCGTTCTAATGCTCTGGCCTGATATCTGCACTACCTGATTTTCTTTCCCTACCAAAAATGTATTTGCGTTCTTGCCTAAGCAACTAGCACCTGCTCTAAAGTCTAATAATGCTAAAATATCTTTGTCGCCTATTTTTGTCTGTGCAAAGAATCTGTTATCGCCTTTTACTGTCACTATAATTGAAATTATTTTACTAAGGATTCTCTTATAAGCTTTCCTCTTCTCTCTCATTTTCTGAATTTTCCTAAAATTTCTACTCTTCCTCTCCTCTAAACGCGTTGATGATGGGTTTTGGGCCGTTCTGTGACGTAGATGCGTCTTTTGCGCTAGGGATGCTCAGCTCCGGCTGATATGAGGGTTTGTTACTAACAGGGTTCCCAATTGCTTCTATTGGCTTTGGGCCAATTCATTCACGTTTTTCACTCTGTTATGATTTTCTTTCATAACCCGTTCTGCACGCTTACATTTGTCTTCGATTCTGCCAAGGTATCCATCTTCGATGCGAATATCAAATTAGCCAGTTAAGGTTTCAAGTTTCCTTTCTCTGGAATCTTCTTTTGTAGACGCGAGATTATGGACCTCTCCGTAAAATTCATAAAACTTTTCCTGTGGTAGCTGTTTTCGTTCCATTATTTCCCGGATTATCTCATAATCGGACTACCCAATTTTGAAATGGTACAGCAGCTCGGCTTTCAATCCTAAGTATCCAAAATCCGGTTCATCCCAATGGTCTTCGAGTACTTGCCAGTACCATTTCAACGCAGAGGCCGATGCGTGACAATGAAGTCTGTAAAGAGCTGATAATGGGAGATCTCGTACTGTTCAATCATCTTATCTATCCCGAAAACGAAACTCTCCACCGTCATACCTTTGTTGCTGCCGTTGAATTTTATATGCCACTTTTCTACGTCAAACATCTTTCACTTGGGTGACTCAATTGGTTGCGTTTGATCCCTAGTTTGGGTGTTATTAGAAGGGGTATTAGAATGGGTATTGCCAGCGTCTCCTCGTTGATTTCCACCACCTGGGGTCGATGCTACAGTGGGACGGTGACTCAATGCTTGAGTGGAGGATTCTATCTCCGCGACCTTGTTGCTGAGATTCGCGATATTGGTTCCCATATTGTGCACCTCGATCATGCATTGCGCTATCATATCATTTTGTTATGCTATAATAGCCATTAGCTCTTTCAATCGGTCGACGCTGCTCGCAGTGGAAGTTCGCGCACTATCCTGGGTCTTTGATTGCTCAGCACCAGAGTCGCCGGGTCGCTCATTCAGCGCGGGGTCATCGTTCGCTGCAGCACCTTGTTGATCAAGCTCTGACATCTTAGCAGGGCCACCTCCCTATAAAAGCTTAAAGTTGTGTTTAAATGGTGAATGGACAGTTGCTCGCTAACGACCGCACCCAGTTGATGTGTTGTCTCTTCCCTTAGCGAGTGAAATATTCGGGACGTACACCTATTAAAAAGGTCGGTTGGCACAAAGTCGATGGTATGCGGGACCCCTTTATCAATCTGGGTAAGAACAGAGACTACTACTTGGTTTTCCAAAGCACGTGCCGCTGCACGCCTAATCCGCCTATTCGTAGCAAAAAGCCCCAGTCCACCAACAACTCGTTCTGTGCTATCACGATTTTTCATATGCACACCCACAAATAACGAGGATAAGCTACCAACGACGTGGGGTATACGACTAGCCCGCAAAAATTGACAAAACTTTCCAAGGGATATTATAAACCCAAAAGAATTATCCCGAAAAATTAAAAAAAAAGGAATTCAAAATCGAAAAACGAAGATAAAAAAAAACTTTAAATAAAAAAATGTTTAACTTTGTAGTGAATTCTGTATTAAATATAACTATAAATATACGTGGTAAATTTAAAAGATTAAAAGAAATATACAATTCAAAAATATTTAAGTTCGTATAGAGTACTTGCTTACTAAGGTGTAAATTCAAAAAAAAAAAAAAATGGTTTCAAAAAGTATTCCAAGTGTTAGAGCTCAATATGTAAAACTAATAGGAATAGGACTATCTCAAGAATGAAATCTCCTTTTCTGGATATTTTTTTTTTACAAGAAAAACCGAAAGAACTGACAAAGTGAAAATGACTCGCTGTATTTATGACCTAGTTTCAAAACTAACTACGCGTACCAGTCGATTATTGAAAAATCTTTCTACTTAATAAGTACACTATAATGTGGTAAATAAACGAGGTAATGGTTTTTTTTTATGATCGGTGTGATCGTGGTGTTGCACTTCAGAAGGTCATCGTAGATGCACTTTCGTATGTCTGTTCGTCCGCCGTCCATGGTCTAAGTCATCTAGTCTCTTACTCACTAAGAATTGTGGTACATCACGACCTGCACCTTGGCTTAGCACGTGGCTATCTCCATCCTCAGTAACTGCAAAATTAAACCTCTTGTGGCAACATGCTATAAGCCTCACACATGGCGGACCGCACATGTGGCAGCTTGAACAGCTTGTTGTCACCTGAAACAAAAATCCAATATTTACCATAACTTGTACTGTTCTGGTCCGGACTACGGATACCACTTCTAGAAACGCTGGACCACCCACGAGGAACTCCGAAGTCTTGACCACCACCCTCACCCACATTTGTTAATTAGCCACAAAACTCCTCATACTAATATAAAAATCTGCTAGCTAAAAAACCGTAAACTGTCCGAAAGAAAAGAAAATAGGAAACTAAAGAAAGACAGGGCTATGATCGTTGGGCGCCATTGTTACATAACTGGCTGTTGGGGAAAGGTGGCGAGCCCACCGTGCTGCTAGCTAAACAAATCCTAAGTTGTCCGAAAGGAAAGAAAATAGCGGAAGAGATAGTACATAGAGAATAGAAATAGAGTGGGAAACCAAAGAAAGATCAGGCTATGATCGTTGGGCGCCATTGTTACATAACTGGCTGTTGGGTATGGTGGCGAGCACAGCTCAAACTCGTCGGTTGGGAGGGGTTAATTTCCACCTTCCCGCCTTTAGCTATGTAATCACAAAAATAGTTGTGTCATGCCATATAAGAAATGTACTTGTGCAGGGAGGAAGGAAATCAGAAAAACACAGAAAAGAGTAGGCCCGTCCTGTCCTGTCCTGTCCGTTGTAGTCTACCCACCCCCTTCAGCGTGGCGCGCTCGAAGCCATGGACGCTGTGCTTATTCCTCTCATTCTACAGCGCCCCAAATCCTGAAACTAGTCCGTGCGAATGAGCCCTAATCTAGTGCATGTCGGTATAGTCAAACGTCCGTGCACCCTACTTCCCCTATCGATGCACTAGTGCAACACCCACACCAATTTTATCAAGTTAGCAACTCATTTTCTTTTTTGTTTTTTTTTTCAATATCTTTTCACATTACATATGTACAGACAAGGTTTTATTGTAGAAATTCAAAAAAACATTAAAATTAAATGAAAAGGTAACTTAGACTTTAGTTTTTACTTTATAACTTAAAAAAAAAAGATAAAAAAGGAATTAAATGAGAAGATAACTTAGTTTCTAATTCTTACTTCTTAGTATTTCCTATACCAATACGCTATTGATCCTGATTGGGTTACTTATCGCGGAACGAATATACGAACCCAATTTGTTTTTTTTTATTGTGTAATAACTTTACCGTATATTAATACAAAAGAGATTTTGTGGGCGCTTATTTTCAGCGCTAAAACCATATTAATTCATTTATTGATGAAATTCATTCCTATTTATACAAAAGTTCTTAACATATGCATAAAGACATACTTACATTAATATTTACATACTAGAGGTGCATGACTCAATAGTGAGAAATGGTTTGTCAGCAAATTATTATATTGTCAATATGATTCCCGCTTGAGCAGTTTGGTATGGCACATCAATATATTGGGGGACTTGGCAAATTCGAATGAACTCATGGTGGTTATCTGGGTCAATTAGATATGAACGTTTGTTTGTAAGTATATTTGTAACATTAAGCGTGTTTGAAGTGAGGTGAATTCCACGCAATACTACACCATCGGCCATTTAAGTGAGCGTATATGATTTTAAGCTTAATTATAGACGGTCACTCTAATGTCACTGTGATAAGTTTGCCGTGTTGTTTCATTTTACGTTGAATGACCGAGTCGACTTGCTTGGTGTTACCAAAAAAAAATTTTTTTTTTTAATTCAGTTGTAATTATATCATAGTGGTAACTTGATATTAAGGTTTTATATGTTTTATTTTTTTGTTTTTATTCGTTTCCATTTGCTTTACATACAGTGCCCGTTATGCTTACTCTCGCTTCATAATATGCTGACTTTTGCTATTATTTTTTGTTTTCGTATATTTACTGTGATTACAATTTTTTTTTGCACAGCCGACCCTTAAGAGCGTCGACTCACTTAAAAATCGGCATGTGTTTACTTATTGAGTTAACATTTCTTTATTGTTTTTTTTTTTTTTTTTTGTTCTTTACATTTTTATTGATGAGTAAATTGGAGTGTTTATTGTTTGTATATTTAGAAGATTTTTGATTAACGTATTTTGGTTATTATTAAAAGTTTAAATTAGTTCCTTACCTTTATTGGTTCTATAGTTCATTTAGTAAATTGTGCAAAGCTATTTTCCTTTAAAAATATTTCTATGTATATAAGTTAAGATAAAAATGTTTTTCATATTATTTAACTTACGAGAGGCCTTTTCCCTAGTTAGCTAAATCTCCTATTCTACCGAAGGTTAGAGTACAAATATTTTTCCTAAATTTATGGCCTATTTCTAGAGTAAACCGGCTTGACTTATGCTTATTTCTTTGCAATAGTATTTCTAACAAAGAATATAGGTAAAAAATGGTTTATATTTCCTTTCCCTTTCATTATTTTTCTTATTAAACGATTTTTTTAGTTTTTTTTTTTTTTTTTTTTTTTAAACGTGCTGAATATGAAATTTGTAACTAACTGCATAGACAATGGAGGGGTTGTAGCTGTTGACGGAAGAGAAGGATAGCTATGTGTTGGTTGTAGTCCTTATTAATGGGTAAGTGGAAGGTACAGTGGATGCAAAAAATTTTCGTATCTTTGGATTTTCTTTTCATATTTTCTCTATTTTCTAGCAACTTCTTTGGTCTTATTTGTCATGTGATTTCTGCGGCGGCCACCAAACAACGATTCATGACTTTTATGAAGAATTATTTTTATTTGTATACCGGGGTTTGTCACATGCACAACCTCTTGGGGGTGTGCAATTATTTGATCTTAGAGAACGTGGGTACCAATTATTATCATATTAAATTTGCCTACTCGAGTATATATTCAATTATTTTTCACCAATTTGTCCCTCAGGACAACTGTGTTTTCCTTATATATTTCAAGTCCTGGATTGGCGGCATTTGTACAACGTGTGTACAGCCTGATAAGTAATTGTCCTAAGTCAATTTTATCATTTACAATCAGGTTGCTTGTATTTCTTACGCTATCATTTTAGGATAAGATGGGATCTACACTTGTGTGCAATATATTATACCATAAACTCAGTTGTTAGTACTCACCAAACTCTTCCTTGACGAAGGCGCCTGCATCAGTGAAGTAAGTTTGCTGAAATGAGAATACCTACACACAGCGCCGTAGAGAGAAAATCCGGGCCCGGTACTAAAAAATTTACGGCCCCTATAAAAAATCCACTAATACATTTGATTAACTTGAATTAATGACGTCTCATTCATAATATTGATGGATTGGATCAAAAAAAAAATGTTTGCCACATCAACTGAATTATTTTTGGACTAAGAGTCGAAAATATAATTAACCCAGAATATTTACTATTTATACTATTTTATTGTAACGTAGAAATAAAATTCATTTTTAACAGCGACATATTGTTTTAAATAATCTTTTCTAGTCATTTGGTAACATTTTATTACATTTCTGATAAACTTAATGATGATTATAAATTTTAATTATTCAATATAGAAAGTTCGCATATCAAAGAGTGGCTTTTCTTGCTTTTTTCGCAGCATAGTTTTTTATAATATAAAAATTTAACTATCTTGCCAAAACGGATTCAACACAAAGCGTGGCAAGTCCTGAAACTCGCTCTTGAGATGAACACGATCTATCAAAGTTGCTGGTTCTTGAAAGGGTGCTGAAGAAACATTCTGCACTAGCTACAGTGACAGGTATAGTGCAAAAGATACGTAAAGCAACACAAATGTTGGGGAAAATTGTAACAGATTTTGAACATATGTCGATGGCATTTAGCAATTCCAATGGGGACAGACCTTTATCAAAGTTTGCTTCGTAAATGTGTTTCATGTGAATTATTTCGCATTCTAAGCTTTGAGAAATGTGCGACTTATATTTTTCATCAAATTTTGCTGCGCTCGCCCGAACCATAGTTTCATCCATCTCTTCAAATTGCCACAAAAATTAAAACGTCTGGCTCAAATGCTCATAGGTGCAAATCGTTCAGTAATGCCAGTGATTACCGAATCAACGATCACCAGGAATGTATTGTTTTTAAAATCAGGCTCTGAATCATCCATAATCATCTCATCTAAATTATCTTCAGAACGTCTTTTGGGTTTTCTCTTTCGAATGTCCGGAAACTTTGGCGAGATGTTCAATTGAATAGCAACTGTTTTGCATTCGTTTAAAATTGTTTCCCATTGGTTACTGATCAACTTAAAATCAGCTAATAAGGCATCAAGATGTCGGACATCAACATCTATGGTGGCGTCTCTAGCTTGGAGGACCACGTTTTTTTTATTAGCGGTAGTTAGTATTTTGAACCAACGTCGCATCCATGTCTATTTCCCAACAATTTCTTCGAACGAGTCCAGCGGCGTACTAGGTGGTATATGGCAACTGTAAACGCAAATGCCATATATCTTACCGCATACGAATCCTCGTTCCTTAAGTATTAATTCCTCATATAAGAGATTCTGTCTGCAGGACCAAATAGCAGCCTTGCTCAATTCATTTTGTATCTAATTCGCCGTCTTCGCTCTGTAGGGTTCACTAAGAAGTGCTAAGTCAATCTCCAACTCTAAAACTGTTTGTGTCAGAAGGTCCCGGGCAGCTTCACAATGGTTAAGATTAAGTTGCAATAATCTCATTTAGGTTTTAGTTTCTGGACCGCTTCTTTATATACTGGACACTTATAGCCACCAGTGTGATGGTCTGGGCCGCTGAGCACTCTTCTAGCGCACAACAAGCAGTTAAGCGCGTAAGTGCATGATTTCGTCGCGTATCCTTGGCCAACGCACTTAAAGCAAACGCCTTTGAGGTCGCATTCGGTGCTGCAGTTTCTTGCTATGTGTCCGAATTCGAGAAAGTTAAAGCATCTTTCCGGCTGAACTTTTGCTCGGACTCGGCATATAACCCATCCGAAAGGATATCCAAAGGGATTGTTGTGTAACTGACTGTTGGGGTAAGGCTGAGGTGGCATTTGGCATACTGGCAAGCCCCTGCTAGCTCGTCGGCAGGGGTGAGTTTTTGCTCACTCGCCTTACCTTCAGTTATACAAACAAAAACAGGGGTTCATGCCTGGAATCTACGAAAGGAAAGCTGGAAGAAAAGGTCTGTCCGTGTCAGGTGGAGTCATCCCTCCCCTTCTGCGTAAAACCTTGACGCAGCCTTGGGCGTTGCACTGACTCCGGAACTTTAGCAACGCCCCCTTAGCCTGACATTTGTCTGTACGTTAATGTCCAATGTCCCTAGCCTGTCTAGCCTGTCACCGTCGCCTCACATCCACGTCCCCTATATTGCACTCGTGCAACATCCACACCAATTGAACGTTCTCTAGCCGATCATTATGAGATATACTCAACCCATAAAAATTAAATTAATGTAAGGCGCGATAACCTCCGAAGAGATCTAAGGCCGAGCTTCTCTTCCAATTTGCGTCGTGCTCCTCTTGATTTTCCCTATAAATTGGCCGGACGGGACCTACATGTTTTATGCCGACTCCGAACGGCATCTGCAAGGCAGATGAGTTTTCATTGAGAGCTTTTCATGGCACCCGGAGCGCTTGCCAAACACTGCCAAGGGACCCCGCTTTGAAAAATTTTCTTCTAATTGAAAAACCTTATTTCTAAACTTTTGATGTTGCTTTGCCCGGGGTGCGAACCCAGGGCATACGGTGTGATAGCCGGAGCACGCTACCATCACACCACGGTGGCCGTACCATCAACGTACTCAACCCATAAACCTATAAAATATGCGAGTTTGAATTTCAGCAAAAAAAAAAAACGTTATAAAAGACGCTTTATTAACTACTTATCCTAGCGTAAACGAAAAATTCAAAGAAACTTCAATTATATTGATTTTTCCTTAAGACTAAAACTAAAAGATACTTAACCAATGCTAACGTATCGAACCCTACGTTGCGTTCATACATAGACAGATATATAGGGGATACGGCGAAAAAAACTTAGGAAGCTTATAGAGAACTTTTAATTTATTGACAAAAAACGGGTTTAACGCAAAAAGTTTAAATCGAGAGGGAAATCGACAGTAATGGGAATAGAATAAAAAAGTTGATAAAATTTTACTCGAAATTTATTTTACGTAAAAAAACTTTAGTATTAAACGAAACAAAAAAAAAAACGAATGAAAGGTTTAACTGAAAATTGCTAAATGTCGTCGTGTACCCGATTATCGGGCTGCCACTGTAGCCCGATCGATTATCACCCTCTACTGGCTTCCAACAAGTTTGCCCTTTTTTTCTTTTATACAGATATATGTGTATGTTTATAAGTAAGTCTACCTACGTAATACCAATAGCTTAAACGTCTAGCACTTACCGATCAATCCCGCGACGGAGGCGCCTGCCTGGAAGAGAGAGCGTGGCTGCAAAGTTGAGAAGGCGTAACCTACATACATAAACATACATATGCCCAAGGGAAAAATGCTATATTGGAAAGTCGATCGGTGGAAGAGGTGATAATGAAAGATTACAAAGTTATTCGGGCATGCGGTTGCGGCCCAGATCAAAGATTTTACGAGTGGTTAGCGCGACGCAAAAATCAATAATATAAAAAAAGATAAAAATTATATAAAAAAATGAATGATTATGAAGTTTAATAAAAAAAATTTAAAAAAATGATTGGAAACTCAACTAATACCATGGGTAAATGCACTAGTTGCCAAAAAAGAAAAAGAAAACCGCAAAACGTGATAAAAATGACAACAAAGCCAGAAGGCAAAAGATGTTAGAAAGTTAGAAAAATACTAATGCCAATCTTTAAATGCAACGCAATAAAAAAGCGTTGCAAAAAAAAATGGGAAAAAGGTGAAAAAAGTAAAAAAGTCATGAGCCAGAAAGCAAAATATAAGAAATTAGGTATTGAAGCGAACAAAAAGACCAAGCAAAGGTTGAATGTGGGACGATAGGCAAGAAATTAAGGTAAGGATTAATAGGTAAATAAGTAACAGGTGGACTGTTGAAAAGATAGCAAAGACGGTGGGCAGGAGTAAGGAGACGGAACGCAACAGGAGAAATATTAACAATTACACAGGTTTCAAGAACAAAATAAATTCATAAAAGTAAAAAAACTCACAAGGAAATTGAAAAGATTTAGAATCCAGTTAAATTACCTTAACAGGCTTTTTTTAAAATTCGATCTATCAAACTCACGTAATGAAATCCTGATTAAAACTAACTAAAATAATCTCAGCTAAGTTCAACAAAATTCAAATGCAATATAAAAAAACAATATAGATTCCGGCAGCGGCGCACGGATAACTCTGCTCCCTTCTTGGCCTCTCTCCTCGGGCTTGCTTTTCTCCTCCAAATAGTGTTCCTCCAGGCTATGCTCAAGATTAATGATTTCGGTGCCAGGACAGGAGCGCTCAGATGCCCTTTACTCCCTTGACGTATAGCTTGGCACCCTCTGTATGCTTCCCCTTCCTCTATATGAAATACGACCCCGCTTTTCGCTTTTGTGTGTTTAGACCGTGTTGGTGGCTGGTGTGGCAAGTTCCTTTAATTTTAATACTAACTCGCCTTATTTTAGCGTTTGTGGCTCGTGTGGCTCAAATTTTTGCGCAGCAATCTAAGTGTGCAGAAGGAAGAATATTAGGGACTAGGGTCATGGCGGACGAGAAAGATACATTAGGGTGCATGTCGACTTACTATATTTATTGAATGTCATCTAGTTATGTCATTTTATTTATTTATTTGATTTTTTTTTATCTATATATTTAAGGTTATCTAGGTATTAGATTTTACTCAAATGTATCACTTTACGTATCTATGTATGTTGTTTTATTTTAATTAGTTTTATATCTTATTTTATTTTATAATTTTAGCTAATTTATTTTAATTTAATTTTACTTTTAACTTTCATTATTTTATTTAATTTGTTTACTTAATTTTATCTTTGTATATAATTTCATTTATTTCACTAAATTTTATTGATTGTAGGTATGTAATTTTATTTAAATTAATTTTCACATTTAACATTTTTTTTAATTATTACTATTAGTCCACATGCACCATGGACGGGGGAAAGGGGTTTCACTGGACTCACCTGGGGCTGTTGTCAAGCAGGGTATGGGATCCCGGTTCCTCCTTGGGATTCCGCTAAATTACCCGTTAGCACGGTTTTATGAAAAAAAAATCGCGAACTTTTCTTTCCGCAAAAAAATATATAATTAAAACTTGCTTCCGCACTCACTTTAGTCAACTTTTCTTTTGAGACATTCTCTGCAATCGTTTGGCGGTCGTACCCCATAAATCAAAAGCCTTTCTTTCTCACCACTTTCACTCAAGAACGAAAGACACCAATACATACAATCCTATTTTGGAGGGAAACGACGGATATAAACTTTCACGAACTAACTTCACGCATACTAACAGATACATGTTCGAACATCTATCCATGTGTTTGCTTCTACCAGTTACTAACACATGTAAACGTAGCTATGCTGGTATATGCACCCAGATACTTACGTAAATGTTTGAACATCCTTACCATCGCATTAACCCACAGGCTGCCGCTACAGGATTTGCCAGAAGGCATCTTTCAAGTCGATGGCTGAGATGTATCGCGTATTCTGGAGACGACTCAGGATCCCATCGATATGCGGCAGAGGATATGCATCTTTCACAGTCCGTTCGCTCAGCTTCCTAGCGTCCAGGCATAACCTTCCTGGTTCCCTTAATTACCAGTGAAACAGGTGAGTTCCATCTACTATTACTTTCGTCGATTACCTCCATACTCAGCATTCTGTCGAGCTCTTGGTAAACTAACTTTTGTATTGCAGGAGATATGGGGTAATGACGCTGTTTCATTGGGAGATTTTCATTCCCGACTTCAATTACGTGTTCTTCCATATCGGTATTGCCTAGACCTAGTACAGCGAATGACGGAAACTGCGTTTTCACTTTGTCTAAGGCCTGGCTTTCTGTGGGTGTGCAATCGTATTGAACCGCGTCGAACGACAGGTCGCCCTCGGTGGGTACGAGCTCTGCGACGGCACTATCCATTGAGGGCTTTATCGATCCCCGATTGACTAGATTAAGGTTAAAGATCTTCCAAAAGTTGATGCCTAAGTAGAATTCTTGTTGCAGCCCTGGTACTATTAAAACCTCTAGTTCTTTTTTCAGATCATTCCATTCAACCGGTGGTGTAGTCACTCCTATCACTCGGGTTTCGTTCCCATTCGCCGTTCTAATGCCCTGACCTGATATCTGCACTACCTGATTTGCTTTCCCTGTCTTGTGTAAGCCACTAGCGCCTGCTCTAAAGTCTAATAATGCTAAAGTATCTTTGTCGCCTATTTTTGTCTGTGCAAAGAATCTGTTATCGCCTTTTACTGTCACTATAGTTGAAATTATTTTACTAAGGATTCTCTTATAAGCTATCCTCTTTTCTGTCATTTTCTGAATTTTCCTAAAATTTCTACTCTTCCTCCCTTCTAAACGCGTTGATGATGGGTTTTGAGCGGTTCTGTGACGTAGATGCGTCTTTTGCGCTAGGGATGCTCAGCTCCGGCTGATATGAGGGTTTGTTCCTAACAGGGTTCCCAATTGCTTCTATTGGCTTTGGGCATAATGTTTTGTCTAATAGTAGGATCTCTGGAAATGCCAATTCATTCAGGATTTTCGCTCTGTTATGATTTTCTTTCATGACCCGTTCTGCACGCTTACATTCCGTCTTCGATTCTGCCAAGGTATCCATCTTCGATGCGAATATCAAATTAGCCAGGTAAGGTTTCAAGTTTCCTTTAAGTATTCCCACTAATTCTTTCTCTGGAATCTTCTTTTGTAGACGTGAGATTATGGGACACTCCGTAAAATTCATCAAACCCTTCCTGTGGTAGCTGTTTTCGTTCCATTATTTCCCGGATTATCTCATAATCGGACTCCGCAGTTTTGAAATAGCACAGCAGCTCGGCTTTCAATCCTAAGTATCCAAAGTCCGGGTCATCCGAGTGGTCTTCGAGTACTTGCCAGTACCAATTCAACGCAGAGCCTGATACGTGAAAATGGAAGTCTGTAAAGAGCTGATGGTAGGAGATCTCGTACTGTTAAATCATCTTCTCTATCCTGAAAACGAAACTTTCCACCGTCATACCTTTGTTCGTGCCGTCGAATTTTATATGCCCCTTTTCTGTGTAAAACTTCTTGCGCTTTGGTGGCTCATTTGGTTGCTTTCGATCCCTAGTTTGGGTGTTATTAGAAGGGGTATTAGAATTGGTATTGCCAGCGTCTCCTCGTTGATTTCCACCACCTGGGGTCGATGCTATCAGTCTGTCAGTCGGTCGACGCCGCTCGCAGTTTAAGTTCGTGCACTTTCCTGGGTCTTTGATTGCTCAGCACCAGAGCCGCCGGGTCGCTCATTCAGCGCGGGGTCGTGGTTCGCTGCAGCACCTTGTTGATCAAGCTCTAACATCTTGGCAGGGCCACCTTCCTATAAAAGCTTAAAGTTGTGTTTAACTGGTGAATGGACAGTTGCTCGCTAACGACCTCACCCGGTTTATGTGTTGTCTCTTCCCTTAGCGAGCTGAATATTCGAGACGTACACCTATTAAAAAGGTCGGTTGGCACAAAGTCGACGGTATGCGGGACCCGGTATCAATCTGGGTAAGAACAGAGCCTACTACTTGGTTTTCCAAAGCACGTGCCGCTGCACGCGTAATCCGCCTATTCGTAGCAAAAAGCCCCAGTCTACCAACTCGTTCTCTGCTATCACGATTGTCCATACGCACACCCACAAATAACGAGGATAAGCTACCAACGACGTGGGGTATACGACTAGCCCGCAAAAATTGATAAAACTTTCCAAGGGATATTATAAACCCAAAAGAATTATCCCGAAAAATTAAAAAAAAAAGAAATTCAAAATCGAAAATCGACAATAAAAAAATTGAAAATAAAAAAAGTTTAAGTTTGTTTGTAGTGAATTCTGTATTAAATATAACTATAAATATACCTGGTAAACTTAAAAGATTAAAAGAAATATACAATTCAAAAATATTTAAGTTCGTATAGAGTACTTGCTTACTAAGATGTAAATTCAAAAAAAAAAAAAAAAAAAAAAAATGGTTTCAAAAAGTATTCCAAGTGTTAGAGCTCAATATGTAAAACTAATAGGAATAAGACTATCTCAAGAATGAAATCTCCTTTTCTGGTCATTTTTTTTTTACAAGAAAAACCGAAAGAACTGACAAAGTGAAAATGACTCGCTGTATTTATGACCTAGTTTCAAAACTAGCTACGCGTACCAGTCGATTACTGAAAAATCTTTCTACCTAATAAGTACACTATAATGTGGTAAATAAACGATGTAATGGTTTTTATGATCGGTGTAATCGTGATGTTGCACTTCAGGAGGTCATCGTAGGTGCACTGGCGTCCATGGCGTAAGTCATCTAGTCTCTTACTCACTAAGAATTGTGGTACATCACGACCTGCACCTTGGCTTAGCACGTGGCTATTCTCCATCCTCAGTAACTGCAAAATGATCCCTCTTGTGGCAACATGCTATAAGCCTCACACATGGCGGACCGCACATGTGGCAGCTTGAACAGCTTGTTGTCACCTGAAACAAAAAATCCAATATTTACCATACCTTGTACTGTGCTGGTCCGGACTACGGATACCACTTCTAGAAGCGTTGGACCACCCAGGAGGAACTCCGAAGTCTTGACCACCACCCCACCCACAGTTGTTCATTAGCCACAAAACTTCTCATACTAATATAAAAATCTGCTAGCTAAAAACCCCTAAACTGTCCGAAAGAAAAGAAAATAGTGGAAGAGGTAGTACATGGAGAATAGTAATAGAGTAGGAAACTAAAGAAAGTTCGGGCTATAATCGTTGGGGGCCATTGTTACATAACTGGCTGTTGGGGCAAGGTGGCGAGCCCACCTTGCTGCTAGTTAAAAAATCCTAAGCTGTCCGAAAGAAAAGAAAATAGCGGAAGAGATAGTACATAGAGAATAGAGTGGGAAACTAAAGAGAGATCAGGCTATGATCGTTGGGCGCCATTGTTACATAACTAGCTGTTGGGCATGGTGGCGAGCACAACTAAAACTCGTCGGTTGGGAGGGGTTAATTTCCACCTGCCCAGCCTTCAGCTATGTAATCAAAAAAGTAGTTGTGTCATGCCATATTAGAAACGTACTTGTGACAGGGAGGAAAGAAATCAGAAAAACACAGAAAAGAGTAGGCCCGTCCTGTCCTGTCCTGTCCGTTGTATTCTACCCACCCTCTTCAGCGCGGCGCGCGAAGCCATGGACGCTGTGCTTACTCCTCTCATTCTACAGCGCCCCCAAATCCTGAAACTATTCCATCCGAATGAGTCCTAATCTAGTGCATGTCGGTATAGTCAAACGTCCGTGCACCCTACTTCCCCTATCGATGCACTAGTGCAACATCCACACCAATTTTATCAAGTTAGCAACTAATTTTGTTTTTTTTTTTGTGTTTTTCAATCTCTTTTCACATTACATATGTACAAGCAAGGTTTTATTGTAGAAATGCGAAAAAACATTAAAATTAAATGAAAAGGTAACTTAGACCCTAGTTTTTACTTTATAACTTAAAAAAAAAGATAAAAAAGGAATTAATTGAGAAGGTAAGTTAGTTTCTAATTCTTACTTCTTAGCATTTCCTATACTAATACGCTATTGATCCCGATTGGATTACTTATCACAGAACGAATATACGAACCCGAATTTGTTTTTTTTTTATTGTGTAATAACTTTACCGTATATTAATACAAAAGAGATTTTGTGGGCGCTTATGTTCAGCGCTAAAACCATATTAATCCATTTATTAGATACGAACGTTTGTTTGTAAGTATATTTGTAACATTAAGCGTGTTTGAAGTGAGGTGAATTCCACGCATTACTATACCATCGGCCTTTTAAGTGAGCGTATATAATTTTATGCTAAATTATAGTCGGTCACTCTAATGCCACTGTTATAAGTGTGCCGTGTTGTTTCATTTTACGTTGAATGACCCAGTCGACTTGCTTGGTGTTACCAAAAAAATTTTTTTTTTTTGAATTCAGTTGTAATTATGTCATAGTGGTAACTTTATATTAAGATTTTATGTGTTTTCTTCTTTTGTTTTTATACGTTTGCATTTGCTTTACATACAATGCCCATTTTGCTTACTCTCGCTTCATAATATGCTGATTTTTGCTATTATTTTTTGTTTTCGTATATTTACTGTGATTACAATTTTTTTCTTTTTCTTTTTTTTTGCACAGCCGACCCTTAAGAGCGTCGACTCACTTAAAAATCGGCATGTGTTTACATATTGAGTTAACATTTCTTTATTGTTTTTTTTGTTTGTTTACATTTTTATTGATGAGTAAATTGGAGTGTTTATTGTTTGTATATTTAGAAGATTTTTGATTAACGTATTTTGGTTATTATTGAAGGTTTAAATTAGTTCCTTTTCTTTATTGGTTCTATAGTTCATTTAGTAAATTGTGAAAAGCTATTCTCCTTTCAAAATATTTCTATGTATATAAGTTACGGTAAAAAATGTTTTTCTTATTATTTAACTTACGCGAGGCATTTTCCCTAGTTAGCTAAATCTCCTATTCTACCGAGGGTTAAAATACAAATATTTTTTCTAATTTTATGGCCTATTTCTAGAGTAAACCGGCTTGACTTATGCTTATTTCTTTGAAATAGTATTTCTAACAAATAATATAGGTAAAAAATGGTTTATATTTTCTTTCCTTTTCATTTTTTTATTATTAAATGATTTTTTTAGTTTTTTTTTTTTGTTTTTAAACGTGCTGAATATGAAATTTGTAACTAACTGCATAGACAATAGAGGGGTTGTAGCTGTTGGCGGAAGAGCAGGATAGCTACGTATTGGTTGTAGTCCTTATTAATGGGTAAGTGGAAGGAACAGTAGATGCAAAAATTTTTCGTATCTTTGGATTTTCTTCTCATATTTTTCATATTTTCTCTATTTTCTTGCAACTTCTTTGGTCTTATTTTTCATGAGATTTCTGCGGCGGCCACCAAGACAGAATCGTCATGACTTTTATGAAGAACTATTTTTATTTTTATACTGGGGTTTGTCACATGCACAACCTCTTGGGTTTGTGCAATTATTTGGTCTTAGAGAACGTGGGTACCAATTATTATCATATTAAATTTGCCTACTCGAGTATATATTCAATTATTTTTCACCAATTTTTTCCTCAGAAGAACTGTGTTTTCCTTATAAATTTTAAGTCCTGGATTGGCGGCATTTGTACAACGTGTGTACAGCCTGATAAGTAATTGTCCTAAGTCAATTTCATCATCTACAATCAGGTTGCTTGTATTTATTACGCTACCATTTTAGGAGCGCGACATGTCTTATTGCTGCAAATTTATATAACGCTTCACATATATTTTAAGATTCTCTTTGTAACTTTTTCTTCAAAAATATTTTTTTGTTGTTATTATTGACTGGTTTTTTGGTATTAGTTTCTTTTTTTTGCTTAGTTTTTGCCTATTTGCACTGTCCTAGAATTTCCTATTGCTTCGTGACCATCTTTGTCAGGAGCATTCAAAGGAATTTTGCAACTTTTGAATTGCTATCAAATTTTGACAGGGGTAATGAGTCTACCTTTACTGTTGATTGCAGCATTTTAAGAGTTATTATTTGAATTATTTGTTGCTCTTCCTCAGCTTTGGGTTTGGTTTTAAATAGCAGGGTGAAAGTTTAAGTAATAGGATACTAAAAATAGAATTTCTTAGATACGAGCTTGAACGGGTTTTAATTGCCTATATTTAAATTTCATATAACTTTTGAGTATCATGGCCATTGCAATGATCAATAGCCCGATTACGCATATTAAAACTGCTAGCAAAACATTTGGAATGTTTGGGGTATTTTTTGTTTCTACTTCATCTGGTGATTCGTGTTTAACTATCCTGTTTTTGTTTCTGAATTTCCTGAATTTTCCTTTCCTAATTCATATCCGGCTAATGCTATCATTATGCCGTGTGCTATCTTTGTCCACCACAATATTTTGAAATATAATTATCTTCCTGCTTCTATGAGTAATGAACTAAATTTAATTTTTAATAAAATTTTTCGATTTTATTCTTTTATCCTATGCATTCCATTTTACTTGTTTATTTATTTAACATTATTAAAGTCTAAGGAAATTTTTGTTCTTAACGGAAAAATTTGTTTAATTTAAAATTTTATTTTATTTTTTTTTCAACTTACAATATATTTTAAAACTAATTTTTATGTCATTTTCAATGATAGCGTTAAAATCCTTTTTTTTTCAAAAAAAAAAATTCCGTTTGATTTTAATCATTAAAAGTCTTTTAATAAGACATTTTAATTTTCTTCGTACTTACTTTTTTGTCAATTTTTTTAAATTTTAGTAAAGCATAATTGACTTAAAATTTCAAAGTTCCTTTTAATTAAACTAGTCCTACTGTGAGGAAATAGAAAAAAAAATCCCTAAGCAAAAATAAAGTTTTTGCTCATAGTTTAGCGTCCCTGGGGCCGCTCAATTGATTCTAAATTTTTATATAATTAACATACGTAAAACACGTTGCCAATCTTGGTACTAGTCGTACTGCTAATCGTGTCCTGCTGGTTTGTTATTAATCTTTTAGTTGGTTTCCGACAGTAATTCAGATATTCTATTTATTCCACTTCTCCTACGCGTTTCCTGCCAGTCAAATTTATTGATAAATTTTCCGTTCTGCGATCTTGATTCCACCCTTTTTATGCGTGGTAATTGTGGTTTGCCGATTGCCATGAGGTATGCCTCTGCTCTATTTTATTGTTTCCTTTTGCCTTGAATAGTTTTTAAACCTTTCATGAAAATGAAATGGTATATTAATTTCGCTACGAAACCCAAAATTATAAGTCCTTAAAGGAAAATAGATAGACCCACCATTAAGTATACCGAAATAATTAGGATGAAGAGCTGAGTTGATTTAGCCATGTCCGTCTATCCGTCTGTCCGTCTGTCTGTTTGTATGCAAACTAGTCCCTCAATTTTTGAGATATCTTGATAAAATTTGGTGAGCGGGTGTATTTGTGTGTCCGATTAGACATTTGTCGGAACCCGCCGGATCGCACCGCTATAGCAGATATACTCCATACCACCGATTTTTCAGAAAAAGAGGATTTTTGTCATATCTTCCTCAATTTAACAGATTGAAGCTTCAAACTTCACCATATACTTTCGTATATTGCACACATTGTTGTATGAAAAAAATGATGAGATCGGTCGTATATATAGTATATATCCCCCATAACCGATTGTTCAGATACGAAACTTTTCGTAATTACTGCCCTATTTTAAGAGCTAGAGGCTTCAAATTTCAACGAATGATTACGTATATAGCATATATTGTTGTCTGAAAAAATCATAGAGATCGGTTGTATATATAGTATATATCTCATACAACCGATTGTTCAGATAAGAAACTTTTCGCAATTTCTACCACATTTTAACAGCTATAAGCTTCAAATTTCAGTATACAGTATATATTGTTGTGTCAAAAAATCATAGAGATCGGTGATATATATAATATATATATGATTGTATATGTAGTATATTTATAGTATATATAAATTTTTTTTGCGATTTCGGCCCCATTTTGACAGCTAGAAGCTTCAAATTTCTCCAAATGCTTACATGTATAGCATACATTGATGTCTGAAAAAATCATTGAGGTCGGTGGTATACATAGTATATATCTCATCGATTGTTCAGATAAGAAACTTTGCGCAATTTCTACCCCGTTTTAACAGCTAGAAGCTTCATATTTCACCAAATGCTTACGTATATAGCATATATTGTTGTCTGAAAAAATCATAGAGATCGGTGGTATATATATTGCCCCTTTTTTACGGCTAGAAGCTTCAAAATTCATCAAATTTCATCAAATAGTTACGTTTACGTCATATATTTTTGAAATGCGTGATTCGTAGTCATAGTTTTTACATGCAGACCACAAAAAACGTGAAGCTTTGCATCCTCACAAAAAGTACCTACCTATTTTTTCTTTTATATTTATCTTAAAAATCGTTTAGATATGTTCAAATTTCACCAAATGCTTACGTGTATAGCATATATTGTTGTCTTAAAACATCATAGAGACCCATGGTATATATAGTATATAACTCATGCAACCGATTCTTCAGATAAGAAACTTTGCGCAATTTTCAAATTTTACCGATTGCTTACGAATATAGTATATATTGTTGTGTCAAAAAATCATTGAGATCGGTTGTATATATAGTATATATCTCATACAACCGATTGTTCAGATAAGAAACGTTGCGCATTTTCTGTCCCATTTTAACAGCTAGAAGCTTCAAATTTCACCAAATTCTTAAGTATATAGCATATATTGTTGTCTGAAAAAATCATAGAGATCGGTGATATATATAGTATATATCTCATACAACCGATTGTTCAGATAAGAAACTTTGCGCAATTTCTGCCCCATTTTAACAGCTAGAAGCTTCAAATTTCTCCAAGTGCTTACGCGTGTATAGCATATATTGATGTCTGAAAAAATCATTGAGATCGGTGGTATATATAGTATATATCCCTCGCAACCGATTGTTCAGATAAGAAACTTTTCGTAATTACTGCCCTATATTAAGAGCTAGAGGCTTCAACTTTCAACGAATGCTTACGTATATAGCATATATTGTTTTCTGAAAGAATCATAAAGATCGGTGGTATATATAGTATATATAAGGTGGTATATATAGTATATATATATAGTATATATATATAGTATATATATATATTTTCGCAATTTCAGCCCCATTTTAACAGCTAGAAGCTTCAAATTTCACCGAATGTTTACGTGTATAGCATATATTGATGTCTGAAAAAATCATTGAGATCGGTGGTATACATAGTATATATCTCATACAACCGATTGTTCAGATAAGAAACTTTGCGCAATTTCTGTCCCGTTTTAACGGCTAGAAGCTTAAAATATTACCAAATGCTTACGTATATAGCATATATTGTTGTCTGAAAAAATCATAGAGCTCGGTGGTATATATTATATACTTCATATAAACTGTCATTTTTGCCCCTTTTTTACGGCTTCAAAATTCATCAAATTTCATCAAATAGTTACGTTTACGTCATATATTTTTGAAATAGATGATTCGTAGTCATAGTTTTTACATGCAGACCACAAAAAACGTTAAGCTTTGCATTCTCACACAAAGTACCTACCTATTTTTATACCTTTCATGAAAATGAAATGGTATATTAATTTCGTCACGAAACCCAAAATTGTAAGTCCTTAAAGGAAAATAGATAGACCCACCATTAAGTATTCCGAAATAATCAGGATGAAGAGCTGCGTTGATTTAGCCAGGCCCGTCTTTCCGTCTGTCTGTTTGTATGTAAACTAGTCCCTCAATTTTTGAAATATCTTGATAAAATTTGGTGAGCGGGTGTATTTGGGTGTCCGATTAGACATTTGTCGGAACCGGCCTGATCGGACCACTATAGCATATATCCTCCATACAACCGATTTTTCAGAAAAAGAGGCAATTTGTCATATCTTCCTCAATTTAAAAGATTGAAGCTTCAAACTTCACCATATATTTTCGTATATTGCACATATTGTTGTCTGAAAAAATTTATGAGATCGGTCGCATATATGGTATATATCCCCCACAACAGATTGTTCAGATAAAAACTTTTCGTAATTACTGCCCTATTTTAAGAGCTAGAGGCTTCAAATTTCAACGATTGCTTACGTATATAGCATATATTGTTGTCTGAAAGAATCATTAAGATCGGTGGTATATATAGTATATATATATAGTGTATATATATATTTTCGCAATTTCAGACCCATTTTAACAGCTAGAAGCTTCAAATTTCACCGAATGCTTACGTATGTAGCATATATTGTTGTCTGAAAAAATCATAGAGATCGGTTGTATATATAGTATATATCTCATACAACCGATTTTTCAGATAAGAAACTTTTCGCAATTTCCCCCCCCCATTTTAACAGCTATAAGCTTAAAATTTTTCCGGTTGCTTACTTATATAGCATATATTGTTGTGTCAAAAAATCATAGAGATTGGTGATATATATAATATATATATGATGGTATAAATAGTATATATATATATTTTTTTTTCGATTTCGGTCCCATTTTAACAGCTAGAAGCTTCAAATTTCACCAAATGCTTTCGTGTATAGCATATATTGATGTCTGAAAAAATCATTGAGACCATTGGTATACATAGTATATATCTCATACAACGGATTTTTCAGATAAGAAACTTTGCGCAATTTCTGTCCCGTTCTAACAGCTAGAAGCTTCAAATTTGACCAAATGCTTACGTCTATAGCATATATTGTTGTCTGAAAAAATCATAGAGATCGGTGGTATATATATTATATACTTCATATAAACTGTCATTTCAGCCCCTTTTTTACGGCTAGAAGCTTCAAAACTCATCAAATTTCATCAAATATTTACGTTTACGTCATATATTTTTGAAATACGTAATTCGTAGTCATAGTTTTTACATGCAGACCACAGAAAACGTGAAGCTTCGCATCTCACACAAAGTACCTACCAATTCTTATACCATTCATGAAAATGAAATGCTATATTAATTTCGTCACGAAACCCAAAATTGTAAGTCCTTAAAGGAAAATAGATAGGCCCACCATTAAATATACCGAAATAATCTGGCTGAAGAGCTGAGTTGATTTAGCCATGTCCGTCTGTCTGTTTGTATGCAAACCAGTCCCTCAATTTTTGAGATATCTTGATAAAATTTGGTGAGCGGGTGTATTTGGGTGTCCGATTAGACATTTGTCGGAACCGGCCGGATCGAACCACTATAGCATATATCCTCCATACAACCGATTTTTCAGAAAAAGAGGATTTTTGTCATATCTTCCTCAATTTAACAGATTGAAGCTTCAAACTTCACCATATACTTTCGTATATTGCACATATTGTTGTCTGAAAAAATTGGTGAGCTCTGTCGTATATATAGTATATATCCCCACAACAGATAGTTCAGATAAGAAACTTTCCGTAATTACTGCCCTATTTTAAGAGCTAGAGGCTTCAAATTTCAACGAATGCTTACGTATATAGCATATATTGTTGTCTGAAAAAATCATAGAGATCGGTGGTATATATATTATATACTTCATATAAACTGTCATTTTTTCCCCCTTTTTTACGACTAGAAGCTTCAAGATTCATCAAATTTCATCAAATAGTTACGTTTACGTCATATATTTTTGAAATACGTGATTCGTAGTCATAGTTTTTACATGCAGACCACAAAAAACGTGAAGTTTTGCATCCTCACACAAAATAGCTACCTATTTTTTATTTTATATTTATCTTAAAAATCGTTTAGATATGTTCAAATTTCACCAAATGCTTACGTGTATAGAATATAATGTTGCCTCAAAAAATCATAGAGACCCATGGTATATATAGTATATATCTCATACAACCGATTGTTCAGATAAGAAATTGCGCAATCTGCCGCATTTAAACAGCTAGAAGCTTCAAATTTCACCAAATGCTTACGTGTATAGCGTATATTGTTGTCTGAAAAAATCATTGAGATCGGTGGTATATATAGTATATATCTCATACAACCGATTGTTCAGATAAGAAATTGCGCAATCTGCCGCATTTAAACAGCTAGAAGCTTCAAATTTCAGCAAATGCTTACGTGTATAGCATATATTGTTGTCTGCAAAAATCATAGAGATCGGTGGTATATATATTATATACCCCATATAAACTGTAATTTTTGCCCCTTTTTTATTGCTAGAAGCTTCAAAATTCATCAAAGTTCATCAAATAGTTACGTTTACGTCATATATTGTTGAAATACGTGATTCCTAGTCATAGTTTTTACACGCAGACCACAAAAAACCTGAAAATTGGCATCCCCACACAAAGTACCCTATTTTTTATTTTTTATTTATCTTAAAAATCGTTTAGGTATGTAGATCTGTTTACTATATATTTCTTATCTTATACATCCGATTATTTGGAGATTACGAACGGGATAAGATTATTGTTCAGTCCCATTCATGAAAGGTACGAAGTCTTCGGCACAGCCGAAGACAGTCCCGTCCTTACTTGTTAAGCTTCAAATCGGTTGCATTCAAGTTGGCGTAGTGCCTCTGTCTTCCATATCGCTTTGGTGTGTGATGGAAGGTTACTTTTCGGAGTTGTTTTAATTATTCGTGCTTATTTTTTATTTAGGTATCCTTCAGCGTATTTTAAAATTCAATTTTTACCAGGATGGCAAGGTTATTAATTTTTATACTTTTCGAAAAAAAAATTCCTTGGCAGGATCTCCCTCCAGCTAGACTTCTAGCAGTTTTGCTAATTTCCAATCTAGCCGGGCAGGATCACCATGTAATAAATTGAATCCTGCTTGTTTATTAACGCGACAGGCTCCTCTAACCAGCTAGGTCTTTTGCAGTTTTGGTAATTCTGATCTAGGCTGGCAGGATCGCCATGTAATAAATTTACCGTATATTAATACAAAAGAGATTTTGTGGGCGCTTATGTTCAGCGCTAAAACCATATTAATTCATTTATTGATGAAGCTCATTCCTATTTATGCAAAATTTCTTAACCTATACATATATACATAAAAAATAAAATAAATGTAAGGCGCGATAACCTCCGAAGAGATCTAAGGCCGAGTTTCTCTTCCAATTTGCGTCGGGCTCCTCTTGATTTTCCCTTCAAATTGGCGGGCGGGACCTACATGATTTTATGCCGACTCCGAACGGCATCTGCAAGGCAGATGAGTTTGCACTGAGAGCTTTTCGGGGCAGAAATACACCCGGAGCGCTTGCCAAACACTGCCGAGGGGCGACCCCGCTTGGAAAAAATTTCTTCTAATTGAAAAACCTTATTTCTAAAATTTTTGATGTTGCTTTGCCTGGGGTTTGAACCCAGGGCATCCAGTGTGGTAGGTGGAGCATGCTACCATCACACCACGGTGGCCGCCATATATACATACTTACATTAATATTTACATACTAGAGGTGCATGACTCAATAGTGAGAAATGGTTTGTCAGCAAATTATTATATTGGCCTACATATTGTCAATATGATTCCCGCTTGAGCAGTTTGGTATGACACATCAATATATTGGGCGACTTGGCAAATGCGAATGAACTCATGGTGGTTATCTGGGTCAATTAGATATGAACGTTTGTTTGTAAGTATATTTGTAATATTAAGCGTGTTTGAAGTGAGGTGAATTCCACGCAATACTACAATTGTCTTTTTTATTTTCTCTAATAACAAATTAAACTTTTGGACTTCCAAAAAAAAAAAAATTACTATATGTATACATATATATTTCAAACTTATAAATTATTATCCTCATATTCTTTTTTTTCTGTTTTATACTAAGTTGAGCAGAGCTCACAGAGTATATTAACTTTGATTGGATAACGGTTGGTTGTACAGGTATAAAGGAATCGAGATAGATATAGACTTCCATATACCAAATCATCAGTATCGGAAAAAAAAATGATTGAGCCATGTCCGTCCGCCCGTTAACACGATAACTTGAGTAAATTTTGAGGTATCTTGATGAAATTTGGTATGTAGGTTCGTGGGCACTCATCTCAGATCGCTATTTAAAATGAACGATATCGAAAATTTCGAAAAATCGAAAAAATGCGATAATTCATTACCAAAGACGGATAAAGCGATGAAGGTTGGTAGGTGAGTTAATCTTATGACGCAGAATAGAAAATTAGTAAAATTTTGGAGAACGGGCGTGGCACCGCCCACTTTTAAAAGAAGGTAATTTAGAAGTTTTGCAAGCTGTAATTTGGCAGTCGTTGAAGATATCATGATGAAATTTGGCAGAAACGTTATCCCTATTACTATATGTATGCTCACTAAAATTTAGCAAAATCGGGGCCGACTACGCCCACTTAAAAAAAAAAATTTGTTTAAAGTCAAATTTAAAAAAAAAGTTAATATCTTTACAGTATATAACTAAAATATGTCAACATTCAACTCCAGTAATGATATGGTGCAACAAAATACAAAAATAAAAGAAAATTTCAAAACGCGCGTGGCTCCGCCCTTTTTCATTTAATTTGTCTAGGATACTTTTAATGCCATAAGTCGAACAAAAATTTACCAATCCTAGTGAAATTTGGTAGGAGCTTAGATTCTAGGACGATACTGTTTTCTGTGAAAAGGGGCGAAATCGGTTGAAGCCACGCCAAGTTTTTATACACATTCGACCGTCTGTCCTTCCGCTCTGCCGTTAACACGATAACTTGAACAAAAATCGATATATCTTTACTAAACTCAGTTCACGTAATTATCTGAAATCACTTTGTATTGATACAACAAATGGCCGAAAGCCGACTATGACCACGCCCAATTTTTCGATATCGAAAATTACGAAAAATTAAAAAAATGCCATAATTCTATACCAAATACGAAAAAAGGGATGAAACATGGTAATTGGATTGGTTTATTGACCCAAAATATAACTTTAGAAAAAAACTTTGAAAAATGGGTATGACACCTACCATATTAAGTAGAAGAAAATTAAAAAGTTCTGCAGGGCGGAATCAAAAGCCCTTGGAATCTTGGCAGGAATACTGTTCATTGTATTACATATATAAATAAATTAGCGGTACCCGACAGATGATGGTCTGGGTCACCCTGGTCCACAATTTGGTCGATATCTCGAAAATTCCTTCACATATACAACTACCACCACTCCCTTTTAAAACCCTCATTAATACCTTTAATTTGATACCCATCTCGTACAAACACATTATAGAGTCACCCCTGGTCCACCTTTATGGCGATATCTCGAAAAGGCGTCCACCTATAGAACTAAGACCCACTCCCTTTTGAAATACTCATTATCACCTTTCGTTTGATACCCATATTGTACAAACCCATTCTAGATTCAACCCTGGTCCACCTTTATAACGATATCTTTAAATAGCGCCCACCTATAGAACTAAGGCCCACGCCCTTTTAAAAAAACTCATTAACACTTTTCATTTGATACCCGTATCGCACAAACAAATTCTAGAGTCCACCTGGTCCACCTTTATGGCGATATCTTGAAAAGGCGTCCACCTATAGAACTAAGGCCCACGCCCTTTTACAATACTCATTAACACCTTTCGTTTGATACCCATATCGTACAAACAAATTCTAGAGTCACCCCTGGTCCACCTTTATGGCGATATCTTTAAATGGCGTCCACCAATACAACTATAGCCCACTCCCTCTTAAAATACTCCTTAATACCTTCCATTTGATACACATGTCATACAAATACATTCCAAGGTTACCCGAGGTTCATTTTCCTACATGGTGATTTTCCCTTATTTTGTCTCCATAGCTGTCAACTGAGTATGTAATGTTCGGTTACACCCGAACTTAGCCTTCCTTACTTGTCTTTTTTTTTTTCATTATTATTACCCTTTTTTCTTCAAGAATTCTATTTTTCATATATGCTACCGCTATTATCTTTCTCACTACTGTGATTAAGACCCTATTCTTTGTTCATTCCTTACTTTCCCATAACTCACCAAACTATAAATAGTTATAGTTCGTAGATAGGATAAGATGGGGTCTACACGTGTGTGCAATATATTATACCATAAACTCAGTTGTTAGTATTCACCAAACTCTCCCTTGACGAAGGCGCCTGCATCAGTGAGGTGGGTTTGCTGAAATGAGAATACCTACACAGGGCCGTAGAGAGAATATCCGGGCCCGCTACTAAACGATTTACGGGCCCCCTTTAAAAAATCCACTAATACATTTGATTAATTTTAATTAATGACGTCTCATTCATAAATCATAATTGATGGATTACATAAAAAAAAATTTTTGCCACATGAACTGAATTATTTTTTGACTAGGAGCCGAAAATAAAATTAACACAGAATATTTGCTATTTATACTATTTTATTGTAACGTAGAAATAAAATTATTTTTTAACAGCGACATATTGTTTTAAATAATCTTTTCTAGTCATTTGGTAACATTTTATTACATTTCTGATGAATTTAATGATGATTATAAATTTTAATTATTCAATATAGAACGTTCGCATATCAAAGAGTTGGGGAAAATAGTAATAGATTTTGAACCTATGTGGAGGGCATTTAGCAATTCCAGTGGGGACAGAACTGTATCAAAGTTTGCTTCGTAAATGTGTTTCATGTGAATTATTTCGCATTCTAAGCTATGAGAAATGTGCGACTTATATTTTTCATCAAATTTTGCTGCGCTCGCCCGAACCATAGTTTCATCCATGTCTTCAAATTGCCACAAAAATTAAAACGCCTCGCTCAAATTTCTCATAGCTGCAAATCGTTCAGTAATGCAAGTGATTACCGAGTCAAAGATCACCAGGAATGTATTGTTTTTAAAATCAGACTCTGAATCATCCGCAATCATCTCATCTAAATTATCTTCAGAACGTCTTTTGGGTTTTCTCTTTCGAATGTCCGGAAACTTTGGCGAGATGTTCAATTGAATAGCAACTGTTTTGCATTCGTTTAAAATTGTTTCCCATTGGTTACTGATCAACTTAAAATCAGCTAATAAGGCATCAAGATGTCGGACCTCAACATCTATGTTGGCGTTTCTAGCTTGGAGGGCCACGTTTTTTTCATTAATGGTAGTCAGTATTTTGAACCAAATTGAGGACAGATACATTTCGAGAAGAGATAAGATACATTCGATTTGTTGATGTACTTAAGAATGCCGGTAACATCTCCGTATGGTTGCGCGGTCAGATGAAAGACTATGAAGAGAGCTCGGTACATTTCTTTTTGAGGATGTCCCATCGTTGTGGAGTGCTGCTGAAAATATTAAAACATTTTTGTACAACACCACATAAATTGAGACTGTGGGTTGTACAAGGCGAGTAATCAGCATTCGAGTTTTTGTCGAGAATGTGACGTAGTGCTCCGTTGTAAGCTCCTTTCATATTGGCGCCGTTATCGTACCTTTGTGCACGACAATCTTTTAATAGGATTTCACGTTTACCTAGAGTATGGCAAATTATATCAGCGATTTTCTGACCATTTTTTTGGTTACAATTCACGAAAGCCAAAAGCCGTTCTTGAATTGTAAAATTTGTTGCGTTCGAATTAAAATGGAGTTAGCGCAAAATGAACGTAGTCAACGTGACTAGCATCAGGCATTACTTACTTACTTAATTGGCGCTTAACCGTCTAAACGGTTATGGCCGTCCAACAAGGCGCGCCAGTCGCTCCTTCGCTCCGCCAACCGGCGCCAATTGGTCACACCAAGGGAGTTTAAATCATTTTCCACCTGGTCCTTCCAATGGAGTGGGGGCCGCCCTCTACCTCTGCTTCCATAGACGGGTTCCGATAGAAACACTTTCTTGGCCGGAGCATCATCTTTCATTCGCATAACATGGCCTAGCCAGCGCAGCCGATGCGTTTTAATTCGCTGCACTATGTTTTGCGTATAGCTCGTACAGCGTAGAGGTCCATAAATCTTTCGAAGAACTTTTCTCTCGAACACTCCCAAAGCCGCTTCATCTGCTGTTGTCATGGTCCATGCTTCTGCCCCATATAGCAGGACGGGTACGGTAAGTGACTTGTAGAGTATGGTTTTCGTTCGCCGAGAGAGGACTTTACTTTTCAATTGCTTACCTAGTCCAAAGTAGCATTTATTGGCAAGATTGATTCTTCGCTGGATTTCAGTGCTGATGTTGTTGCTAGTGTTGATGCTGGTTTCCAAATAAACGAAGTCTTTTACTATTTCGAAATTATGGCTGCCAACAGTAGCGTGGTTGCAAAGGCGCATATGCGCATACTCTTTGCTCGATGACAGCAGGTACTTCGTTTTGTCCTCATTCACCCAATCAAACCCATCTTTACCGCTTCTTTTTCCAGTTTGGAGTAAGCAGAGCTAACAGCGCGGGTGTTTAGGCCGATGATATCAATGTCATAAGCATATGCCAGTAATTGCACGCTTTTATAGTATATTGTTCCAGTGCGGTTAAGTTCTGCAGCTAGTATAATTTTCTCCAGCATCAAATTAAAGAAATCGCACGATAGGGGGTCACCCTGTCTGAAACCTCGTTTAGTTTCGAACGGCTCCGAGAGGTCCTTCCCAATTCTGACTGAGCTGATGGTGTTGCTCAACGTCATTTTGCACAGCCGTATAAGTTTTGCGGGGAAACCAAATTCAGACATAGCGGCATATAGGCAGCTCCTTTTCGTGCTTTCGAAGGCGGCTTTAAAGTCGACGAAGAGATGATGTGTGTCGATTCTTTTTTCACGGGTTTTTTCCAAGATTTGGCGCATTGTGAAAATCTAGTCGATGGTAGATTTACCAGGTCTGAAGCCGCACTGATAAGGTCCAATCAGTCGGTTCACGGTGGGCTTCAATCTTTCGCACAATACGCTTGAAAGGACCTTATATGCGATATTGAGAAGGCTTATTCCACGATAGTTGGTGCATTTTGCAGTACCTCCCTTCTTGTGGACTGGGCAAAGAACATTTAGATTCCAACCGTCGGGCATGCACTCTACCGCCCATATTTTGCTAAGAAGCTGCTGCATGCGCCTTACCCACTCCTTGCCGCCGTACTTGAATAGCTCCGCAGGCAATCCATCAGCGCCCACGGCCTTGTTGTTTCTCAACCTGGTTATTGCTATTCTAACTTCGTCATAATCGGGCGGGGGGGGGGGGGGGGGGGGGGGGGGGGGGGACATATATTCCATCATCATCGTTTGCGGGATCGGGTTCTTCATCTCTGCGCGGTGAATTGCTGCCTCCATTTAGGAGAACAGAGAAGTGTTCCCTCCATAATCTTAGCACTCTCTGGACATCAGTTACAAGGTCGCCGTTTTCATTCCTACAGGAGTTTGCCCCGGTCTTAAAACCTTCCGTCTGTCGCCGTATTTTTTGGTAAAATTTTCGGGCGTTATTCCTGGTGGCTAGCAGCTCAAGCTCCTCACACTCACGCCTTTCTGCTTCTGCTTTTTTCTTCCTGAAAAGGCGTCTCGCATCAGGCATCAGGCATAGCATCAACAATAATAGCAAAATACTTGGCTTTCTTGCCTTGATCTAATATAGTTTCCCTCACGTGCTTTGCACAAATTTCTATAAACTCGTTCTGGATGTCTGGATGTTGTGAAATCCTAACTTTCTCCAAATGATCTCTAAGTATCGGATCATAATGGCTTATGACATCTTAGATGCCCAAAAAATGTCCATTGTTTCGTTCACCAAGATATATACTTTCGCCTTTGAAAGCTAGGCCCCTTTCACCCAAAAATAAAATAGTGTCCAAAATTCTATATAAAATTTCAGTGATTAGCTGTTCATTGATAAGAGTATCAATTGTAGCCTCGTGTTGAATTTGATTTTGTAAAGTTCGTCATTGAATATAACATTTAATGTAATCTTGAGTTTTTTCGTGTGATGGCAGTTTATCTTATAGCTTCCTCCATACCTGGAAAGTCGAAAATCTGCACAACAAATTTTAGGTCGATATAAAGAATTGGTGCTTAACAGATGACATGGTAGGCAATAAAAAGCATTGCTTCTGGCACTCCACACCAACCAGTCACGCTCCACTTTCTCTCCATTTGGCAAGATTCTGTTTAACAACGAGGTAAGGAATTCCTTGTCATGACAATCACGTGGAAAAATAACAGGACACTTTTGATGACCTCGACGAATTATTTCGGCGACTTCTTCAGATCGCAAAAACTCATTATTCACGGTACCGATATCGAAGTCGCTTAAATAATCTGGACTTAGATACAGAGTTGGTGGTATTGTTGGAAGACTTTTTGAAGATGAACCTTCACCATTGTCACCACGAAAACTTTACGATTTGGGATTCATGTAAACATACATTTTTGTTTGATGTTTTCATTGTCTCCTCACTGTTCGAAGGCCCAGGTAAGAAATCATTATCAATATTCGTTGCTTTTGAAATTCGGCTTTAAATTTGCAAATGGAAAAACTAAAGGCTCTCCTGAAATAAAAAAAAATTTCTTAGTACCTCTAAATCGCGGGCCCCTGAGACACCCCGGGCCCGGGGGAATCCCCGCCCCCCATTACTACCTCCCTCTGGTCGGGCCTGCCTACACATACATATATGTGCTCTAAAACCGAAGAGAGTCTTTACCCCTAGTGATATCAGAATGTAGCTCAAAGTTATTTCGTTTTTCTTCATACCTTTCATGAATGGGGCTGAACAATAATCTTATCCCATTCGTAACCTCCAAATAATCGGCTGTATAACATAAAAAATATATAGTGAACAGATGTACATACCTAAGCGATTTTTAAGATAAATATAAAATAAAACAAGTAAGGACGGGACTGTCTTCGGCTGTACCAAAGACTTCATACCTTTCATGAATGGGGCTGAACAATAATCTTATCACATTCGAAACCTCCATATAATCGGCTGTATAACATTAAAAATATATAGTGAACAGATATTCATACCTAAGCGATTTTTAAGATAAATATAAAATAAAACAAGTGAAGGTGTCTAAGTTCGGGTGTAACCGAACATTATATACTCAGCGTGAGCTTCAATTGCACATTTTATTTAAGATAAATTACTTTTCTACAAAACACGTGGCACCGCCCGTTAAGAAAAATGTCTACCCATTTCCTCTTACAATAAAACTTGATAAGTGAAATATCATTGATTCAAAACTATTTTTTGCTAAGTTATATCTTATTATTCTAGTCTATGACCCTTTTAAACTTGTTTTATATCTAAGTTGCGGTGGTTTTAACCTATCCCGCCCATTTTTACTAGAAATATTTTGTACTATAGGGATAATTTGTGTATCCAATTTTATTACAATCCGTTAATTTTTCTTCGAGTTATGGCTCCCGAAACATAGAAAATTGCTTAGTCATAAAGTCATAAATTTTAGTGTTTTCCAATTTAATGATATAATTCAACTTAAAAGGTAAGATTCTATTGATACAAAGCTCTTTTTCGCTAAAATATAGATTATTATTTTCATCTACGACCCTTTTAAAAATCTTTTATATAAAAGTGGGCGTGGTCTTCAACCGATCTCGTCCATTTTTTCTAGAAATATTTCCTGCTATAGAGAAAATCTGTGTACCAAACTTTATTGCGATCCGTTAATTTTTCTTCGATTTATGGCTCCGGAAACATAGAAAATTGCTTAGTCATAAAAGGGGCTATGCCACGCCCATATTTTAAAATTTGAAGTTTTTCCTATTTACTGTTATAAATCCACTTGGGAAATGAAATGCCATTGATATAAAGTTTTTTTTTGCAAAGATATAGCTTATTAAATTCGTCCACGACCCTTTAAAAATCTTTTATATAAAAGTGGGCGTGGTCCTTAACCGATTTCGTTAATTTTTCTTCAAAGCATTCCATATAGGAAAGGCGACCTCTCTGACGAATTTTGTTATGATAGGTTCAACGGTTGGCGGCCACCGTGGTGTGATGGTAGCGTGCTCCGCCTATCACACCGTATGCCCTAGGTTCAACTCCCGGGCAAAGCAACATCAAAATTTTAGAAATTAGGTTTTTCAATTAGAAGAAAATTTTTCTAAGCGGGGTCGCCCCTCGGAGGTGTTTGGCAAGCGCTCCGGGTGTATTTCTGCCATGAAAAGCTCTCAGTGAAAACTCATCTGCCTTGCAGATGCCGTTCGGAGTTGGCATAAAGCATGTAGGTCCCGTCCGGCCAATTTGTAGGGAAAATCAAGAGGAGCACGACGCAAGTTGGAAGAGAAGCTCGGCCTTAGATCTCTTCGGAGGTTATCGCGCCTTACATTTATTTTTTTTAATTTTAGGTTCAACGGTTTTATTTGTAAAATTGATCTTATCACAAGTGGGCGGCGCCACGCCCATCTAAAATTTTTTTTTTTAATTTTTATCAAGAGTCTAAATATCAGTAAACACGTCAAATTTCAACTTTCTAGGTGTATTATTTACGAAATAATCAGGTTTTTTGTGTTTTCCAATATGTTATATATATAAAAAGTGGGCGTGGTTTTCATCCGATTTCGCTCATTTTCAATACCAATCCATTATGGGTTCATATAAGCTCGCGTACCATATTTGGTGTAGATATCTCAATATTTACTCAAGTTATCGTGTTGACGGGCATACGGACGGACGGACGGACATGGCTCAATCAAATTTTTTTTCGACACTGAAAATTTTGATATATGGAATTCTATATCTATCTCGATTCCTTTATACCTGTACAACCAACCTTTTATAAAGTTAATATACTCTGTGTGCAAAGCACACTGTGTATAAAAATAGGTAGGTACTTTGTGTAAGGATGCAAAGTTTCACTTTTTTTGTGGTCTGCATGTAAAAACTATGAATACGGATAACGTCTTTCAACAATATATGACGTGAACGTAAGTATTTGATGCAATTTGATGAAATGTTAAGCTTCTAGCCGTAAATAAGAGGCAAAAATGACAGTTTATATGGGGTATATAATATATATACCACCGATCCCTATGACTTTTTCAGACAACAATATATGCTATATACGTAAGCATTTGGTGAAATTTTAAGCTTCTAGCTGTTAAAATGGAGCAGAAATTGCAAAAAGTTTCTTATCTGAACAATCGGTTGTATGAGGTATATACTATGTATACCACCGATCTCTATAATTTTTTTCTCACAACAATATATGCTATATACGTAAGCAATGGAGAAATTTAAAGCTTCCAGCTGTTAAAATGGGGCAAAAATTGCGAAAAGTTTTTTATCTGAACAACCAGTTGTGGGGGATATATGCTATATATACGACCGATCTCAGTCATTTTTTTCAGACAACAATATGTGCAATATCCGAAAGCATATGGTGAAGTTTGAAGCTTCAATCTGTTAAATTGAGTAAGATATTACAAAAATCCTCATTTTCTGAAAAATCGGTTGTATGGAGGATATATGCTGTAGTGGTCCGATCCGGCCGGTTCCGACAAATGGCTAATCGGACACATAAATACACCCGCTCACCAAATTTTATCACGATATCTCAAAAATTGAGGGACTAGTTTGCATACAAACAGACAGACGGACAGACGGACGTGGCTAAATCAACTCAGCTCTTCATCCTGATTATTTCGGTATATTTAATGGTGGGTCTATCTATTTTCCTTTAATAACTTACAATTTTGGGATTCGTGACGAAATTAATAACCATTTCATTTTCATGAAAGGTATTAAAATAGGTAGGTACTTTGTATGAGGATGCAAATTTTGACTTCTTTTGTGGTATGCATGTAAAAACTATGAATACGAATCACGTATTTCAACAATATATTACGTAAACGTGAGTATTTGATGAAATTTTATGAAATTTTAAGCTTCTAGCTGTAAAAAAGGGGCAAAAATTACAGTTTATATGGGGTATATAATAAGGGGCAAAAATGACAGTTTTATTAGAACAATTAGGACTGTGATATAAACTGTAAAATTTAATAATTTAGGTGTAAAGTTTTAATTTTAAAAATATATAATTATGTACAATATAGAATTTTTTTGTCGCAGACGAAAAAGCCTAATTATCGTTACAGGTTACAATGAACTTATAAAGTGTTATATTTCTTTACAGTCAATTTATTTTTTACTTTTTAGTTAATTTTATTAACCAATAATAAAAGCTTATTTTTAAAAAAGTTTTTTTTCTTTAATTTTATTTCGTTTTGTTGTCAGGTGCGAGAATGATCAAATCGGATAGGTTTCCTACACGGGAATATGCGACATACAGTTGACCGTGTGAAAAACATTCACTTTCCAGGTTCAGGCCACAAACACTGAATGATTGGCCTTGTGACTTATTTATCGTCATGGCAAATGCGAGACGAATCGTTTAAAAAATGGCATATCGGCTGGGATCATTGGAATTCTCGGAATGAGAAATTCCTCACCTCTGAATTTCCCTTTTAATACCCTTGCGTGAATCACATTGCCAGTGCCATAGCACAGTGACTGCTAAACGGGTACCATTGCATAGTTTTGGCTGATTCAGATTGCGAAGCATGATGACGACTGAAACAAACTTTACTTGTAAATTGTCAATCCAGGCACATCCAATGAATTTAAAAACACCTTTGGGTAGTTTGTTGCTTCGTCTTCATTGGTTACATAACCAATAGATTTGAAGGAATTGGATTTTGCAATTTAATTGATCCACGTCTTTGTTTTTTGCTGCCAAAATTGCTCTTTCACCCAACCAATCGTAATTGGTATGGTTGGCAACGATGTTCGGAAAAACTTATCAGCTCCTCTTTCGTTGAGACGAAATGACAAAAGTTTGGTGGAAAGGAAATCAATCCATTTGATGCGTCTGCTGGAACACGACTATTGCCGATAGTTAGCAATTGGATGGAGAACGCTTCTGCAGATGGATCGCTTAGTAATGCAACTCGCATGTTGGTTGTCAGCTGCAGTTTCTTCACGTAAGGCCACAATGTCGAAGATTTGAGGCAAGCATTTATTTCATCGGCAGCGGTCGATCGTGGTTTTACCGGTAGTGTTTGTCGGAAATCGCGGGAGAGCAAAATCAATGCACCCCCAAAATGTCTTGCGTCATCCCCAGATCCTTCATGTTGCGATTCAGGGCTTCTAACGCATGTTTATGTGACATGGTGCATTCGTCCCAAATAATTATTTGACTCCTTACCAAAACTTTGGCCATTGCTGACTGTTTCGCGATGTTACAGGTTGGTTCTGCAAATGCTTGAACGTTTAATGGCAATTTTAATGCCGAATGAGCGTTTCGGCAACCTTCCAGCAGAGTAGCGGCTATTCCAGAAGAAGCCGCTGCTACCGCAATTTCCGATCTTACACGAGCTGTAGCCAAAATAAGTGATAAAAAGAATGTCTTGCCAGTGCCACCAGACGCATCAAGGAAAAATGTGCCATCATTTCCATCATCAATTGCTTTCATCACCGTATCGTACACTTCTTTCTGTTGGGGATTCAACACGGGTACATTCGTTCTAACCAACTGGCTTAATGCATTTGTGTCGTATTCACGTTCACGATGCAATTCTCGTTCGAAAGCATCGTTTATTCCACGATTTGGTGATGGCATTCCTAGCCTGACTAACAGTTTGCCGTACATAAGGGAACACATGTGTTCTACCAAAACCAAAGCCTGGTTGTGCATCTCTTCATTCATCTCAAGTTTGGGATTCACTGAAAGGACTCGAGCACGATGCAAAATGTCTTCTGACATGTCATCCTTGTATTTGTTCCACAATTCACGTGGATTCGATGGAAAACACGTGGAAATAATAATGGCAAACAATGTGCGTAACTGCATTGGAGATGCGGATATAGTGTCTTTGGCGATAGTCGTGTCCCAATGGGCATCGTTTTCAAGCAAATTGAGCTCCTGGCATGCAGCACGAAATGTTGGCAATACTATACCATTGACAGTTCGAAGTGATTCAAATGATGTCGGCCCACGAACATTCACCAACAATAGTCGCAAGTAAAAGCATGCATCCTTATTCGGATGCACTGTACAAATGCGGCCAAGAGCTTCAGTAGAACGCACATCCGGATGACCTGGTATTATATGGCCTTGCTTTATAAGTTGAAATTTCTTCGATAAAGAATTCCAAGTGTAATAACGCGGCATCTCCATGTAAAGTAGCGCACGTGCAAAGGGATCACTTTGGCAAATCGAGAAGAAACTGGACAATGTTGTCGCTGGTGGGTTTTGAATATGTTGTGCGACATTTGCTGCATTTAGATAAACTCTTTGGCCGTTTTCCACATGCACTGCTAAATGTGTAACAGTTAGATAGCGTTCGTGAATGGGAAATGAGAATATACGCCAAATCGCCTCATTGCAACTTACGTATCGACCAACTGGATAGCGCGTAATTTCATGATTACGATGTGGACCTTGCAGATCAAAAGCCGTCATATCATTGCCTTTCGTGACATATTTTCAAACGTATTCGATGGACTTAACGGAGTTGCAATACTCGACGTTATAATGCGCTTTTAATGTTTTTGACAGAAGAGACGAATACGGAACAACTCAAGAGTTTTCTAACATGAAATCATTCCCTTTCACCTTCATTATGATTGTCCTACCGCCATCACCAGGTGATCTACGCCGATACAGTGGATAAACATCATTGCCAGCGATGGTGTCATCGGTCAAATCTCGGTGATAACGCTTTGAACACTTTTCGTCGAACATGCACGATTATTGTCGGTTAACGGCACCACACGGCCCATGAATCATGTTCGTTATTACGGCATCATGCAGGTATGGATCGGTTACGGGATCAGGAATCTCGGCACATATGATGTCATCAATTTCGTCAGGTTGCAATTTTTCGACTAACCAAATGAGATTGTGCGCATGTGGCAAGCCTCTTTTCTGCCATTCAGTCGAATACATCCAACATCGAATATGCCCAAAGACGCGACAACAATATAGTCCATCGGCGACCGAATTTTTTGCCTGAATACACGTGCGGTGATATCGTGGCGGCCACTTAATGTTTGACCAGGAAGCAGCAGCTGAGCAATTTCTGTCCATTTTGGATTGCACGTGAAGGTGATGAACGGGTCTGGACGACCATAATGACGTACATATGTCCTTGCATCTTGCGCATATTCATGCATATGACGTGGGCTGCCAACGAACGTCGCCGGTAAAATGGTCAACCGACCGATATTAGCTGCATTTCCTTCGCTGCAAATTGCATCCCGTAAATGAATGTACTCCTCCGTACGTAGACTGCTTTGGTTTAAGCGTATAAAAAGCAGGCGCTCCGCTTCTATTTTGGCATACATATCGACGCAAAATTGCTGAAACAATCGACGGAATCGAAACAAATAGTTGTTGACAGTTTGGTGAATCATTAAACGATACGCGTAAAAATTCATTGCGCTAGCATTCTTGGTGGTTTTCTAGCCTAAAATAATATCAGTGATATTAGTTTCGGATTGATATTATAATTATTATGATATCGATACTCACCGGTCAATGGACTTATCATCTTGATATTTAAATAATATCCATCGTCTACTTGCCAAAACATTAGTGGATATTGCAGTGTATCGTATGAGCGATGTGTTTCGGCTATTCCTTTTAATTACCCAGAGTCGCGACGTGTCAGCACAATGTCGCGGGACTTCAAACTTTCACCTACTATCATAATGGCAACCTCATCTATTGTTGAGGCGTTGAATTGACGTTCGTGTGTTCCAGTCGGTCGTTTATCAGCTTTAATCACCACTTTATAGTCATCAGTTGGCATTCGATCCAACGCAGTTTTGAATAACCGAAACAATGCATGATGTTCATGAAGTAGCTGCTGCAATTCTCCAAGAATTCTTCTTCTCATTGCAGGATTGATCATTTGACGCTGATCAAGTTGATTTTCCACATTGCCCATGAAATATATTTGTAGGAATTTATGTTGTGCTCTTCAAACGGGAGTAATGCCCCAATTTGATGGTGAATTTGGCCTTGGAGCTGTGAAGTCGATGAGGAAGTTATAACAAAATATATCATTTTATTTATTTAATCTACATTTTTGTAATAATATTTTGAATCTTTTATCACCTTGAACGTCGGATTGAATCCAGGTTCATCAATAATATTTGCTCCAAATGAAGTCATTTGAAATCATCCGTTATATTTCTGAATGTTTCAAAGAAAATGACGTGATTCCAGTGTTTCACCACGAAGCAGTGAATGCAATGGCTCTGGCGGCAAGGGTAATAGTGGTAATTTAGCCTTTCCACTGAGACAGCATAGCCCAGGTGTTTCTCCAGCGAACTGCAATGCACTGCACAAAAAAATTAATTAACAGAGTAGAATGAACAGAGAATTCAATTTAGTTCGCAGAAAAATTAATTCCACAGTCCGAAATTAACACTTGGAATCACATAAATATAACATCTGTAACTATTCACAATTTCCTCTTCACCAGACTTAACCAAAATTTGTGAAATAACTTTTGGTAATTCTCACAAAAAGTCCTTTGAAATATTCACAAATATTCGTTTGAAAATAATGTACTCATTAAAATTAAATAACTTTCAAAAGCTGTTATAAGTTGATACACACAATGCAATTAATTTTTACAAACTTTTTTCGTGGTAGATTGGCGTTCGCGATGTATTGATAGAGCGAAATTACATTTAATTTCTTTGTAAGCTGATACTTTTTGCGAGACACATTTGGTCCATTTAGCGAGAATACTTAAAAATTGATAATAGATTCGTTACTGGATAACTCCTCACAACGTACCGCAAACATACACGTCATTGATCTTTAAGAACGCTTTATATAAAATGTATAAGAAAATAACCATATCGCGCACATATAAGAAAATAACCATATCGTCTATGTTCGATATTTTATTATAATCCACAGAGCTATTATTGAGCTTTTCTTACAAAAAAATATCATAAAAATTCTCACCATACAAAATGTATGGGAAAAAAGTTTTTTTAGGAATTTTTTAGGAATTTTATTGGATATTCTCCTATTCTGGCCAGAGAACAATCTGAGTTGGTGTCAATCATCCAAATCGATGCAGGCGTTCTTGAGTTATACGCGTTTGTACTAACGTCACTTTCTTTTATATATACCTATAGAGGGAAATCCGCCAAACTTTGGTTTTTTTTTGGAGAAAAAAATTTTTTTTTGAGACATGGTATCACGCAAATATCTTTTTGTTAGGAACATTGAGGGGTAAATTGGAGCTATAGTGCATCGCTGTTACTCGTCTTACAAAATGCCTCAAAAAGATGTAGTCAAAAGATCGAGCAAAATATATATAAATTGAGGTCGCAATCTTAAATGTACATTTATTTCAACACTTCTGTACCGATTATATTGAAATTTTAACAAAATATGGAGATATATGCAGCTGTTAGCTACGTAAATTTTTTTTGATACACGAGACCCGGTTTTGTAGATATCGGTAAAAATATAAAACCGAATAATCGCCAATAATATTTACTGCAAAGTTTGCAACACATTTATTTTTAATACCTTTCTACCGATTCTTTTGAAACTTTAAAAACATATATATATGTGAACGAAGCATGTTTAGGTAAACAAGTTTTAATACACGAGATCCGGATTTGGAGATATTAAAAAAAAAAAAATAAATGTAAGGCGCGATAACCTCCGAAGAGATCTAAGGCCGAGCTTCTCTTCCAATTTGCGTCGTGCTCCTCTTGATTTTTCCCTACAAATTGGCCGGACGGGACCTACATGTTTTATGCCGACTCCGAACAGCATCTGCAAGGCAGATGAGTTTTCACTGAGAGCTTTTCATGGCAGAAATACAATCGGAGCGCTTGCCAGACACTGCCGAGGGGCGACCCCGCTTAGAAAAATTTTCTTCTAATTGAAAAATCTTATTTCTAAAATTTTTGATGTTGCTTTGCCCGGGAGTTGAACCCAGGGCATACGGTGTGATAGGCGGAGCACGCTACCATCACATCACGGTGGCCGCCATTTGTAATTTATTGTTTTCATATTTAGAAATAAATTCCTGATGAAGACGCGAATAAGCGTCGAAACGCGTAGGATCTAATAAATCCCTGTTATATTTAAATCAACCGGCCGAAAAGCTCCAAAAATAGCAATAAAATTTTTTTTTTTTAATTTTTGTACCAAATTTGTGTTTCTTTTCATTTACTTTTAAATAAAACCTGGTTTAAAAAAATAAAAAAAATTTTTCTACACTTTTTGACGATTGCCAATTTTTGTCGGAAATTTCGTATATTTGCCCCATGTAAAAACATCAATAACTTTCCTTGCGTGAATATTCCAAGATGAGGCAATTGATGGTATACTACTGTGGTATAGAGAAAAAATTAACAAACGGGTATGAAGTGATAATAGTAAAATTGTAGCTGTGCCCACAAAAAAACATGCTCCTGAAAACAATTTACGAAACCAAGTGCTTCCACTTTTCTGCCTCTACCTTCAAAACTGAAAGGGGCACATCGAATTTGAATAGCCAAGTATTTTTAGTCCCTGATAGGTTATTATCGTGCATAATCCAAATTTCAATACGCAGTTGCCTCAAAAAGCTATAAGCAAAAAACTGTCAATATTAAAAATGACAAGAAAAAGTATCGCTACTTTGATTGATGATAGTTTTGAGTATTGGAGGGGCACATTAATTTTGCTCATAATTTTAGAATCTCCATCTCAAAAGCAACATTCAGTTTAAATTCCATAGCATTTCAGCGATGCTTCAAAATATTATCGAAAAAACAAAAAAAAAAAAATCAAGGGCATCGCTTGAAAAAGTGCAAAAATCGACGTTTTTACGCTTCGAAGTTCTGTAGAAACTTACTATCAACTTCCTTGATTTTAAAAATCATCAGATCGGATAGTCAAAAGGTCATACTTAATGTCCTTGTACTTTTTTCTGGCCTTAATTTTTTTGCCCGTCTGTAAAACCCGAGTATCCAAAAAAGTAAAAGTTTTTGGGATTTGCCCATAGATGTATAAGAAAATAACCATATCGCGCACATAGAGAGTCTATGTTCGATATTTTATTATAATCCACAGAGCTATTATTGAGTTTTTCTAACAAAAAATTTCATAAAAATTCTCAACATATTTTTTTAAGGAATTTTATTAGATATTCTCCTATTCTGACTAGAGAACAATCTGAATTGGTGTCAATCATCCAAATTAGTGCAGGCGTTATTGAGTTATACGCGTTTGTGCTAACGTCACTTTCTTTTATATATATAGATGTATAAGAAAATAACCATATCGCGCACATAGAGAGTCTATGTTCGATATTTTGTTATAATCCACAGAGCTATTATTGAGCTTTTCTTACAAAAAAAATATCATAAAAATTCTCATCATACAAAATGTATAGGAAAAAAATTTTTTTTTTAGGAATTTTTTAGGAATTGTATTGGATATTCTTCTATTCTGGCCTGAGAACAATCTGAATTGGTGTCAATCATCCAAATCGGTGCAGGCGTTCTTGAATTATACGCGTTTGTACTAACGTCACTTTCTTTTATATTGTTACGAATCTGCCGCAAATCCTCTTATTTGCAATTCTCTGCTAAGTTCGAATCACTAAACTGTTGAATAAATATCTCCAATATTGAATGATGGAAAAATGGCCTTTATTAAGTACTTCACAATGCTACTCGCTGGCTTAATAACCAAACTGATTGATAACTCAAATGAAACTCTACTATTGGCCGCCAGATCGCGTGCTTAATCAAACTGATTGATAGCTCAACTCAAACTGAATTCCTTCTTACTCGCTTGCCCCGCTTTTATAGTTTACGCTGCATACTTCTAGGCTCTTCGATTTCCAGAACTTACTAGTTGTTTCGGCTACAAAATTGCCAGCCACAACTACGTGCACAAATTATTGCTCTCTCTTGTGACAACTCAGATAAGATATATGCATGTGTTTGTAGTTTACAGTCTCCCGCACACACATAAGCGTATAAGTAAATTCATCGGTGTGTGACATCTCATCTCTCGCTGCCTTGTTGTAAATGTTGCTCGTCGGAATGTGTACATATGTGTAGACGCAATTATTGATTCGTTTATGTAGATACATAATGATTGAATTATTGATGTGAATTCACGTCACTGCTTAGCATCGGCCTGGAGATGGCAGCACTCCTCAGTTTTGCTAATATTCGTAACAATATATATAAGTAGATGTATAAGAAAATAACCATATCGCGCACATAGAGAGTCTATGTTAGATATTTTATTATAATCCTTAGAGCTATTATTGAGCATTTCTTACAAAACAATATCATAAAAATTCTCACCATACAAAATGTATAGGAAAATAAATTTTTTTTTAGGAATTTTTTTGGATATTCTCCAATTCTGGCCAGAGAACAATCTGAATTGGTGTCAAACATCCAAATCGGTGCAGGCGATCTTGAGTTATACGCGTTTGTACTAACGTCACTTTCTTTTATATATATGAATAGATGTATAAGAAAATAACCATATCACGCACATAGAGAGTCTATGTTCGATATTTTATTAAGTCCACAGAGCTATTATTGAGCTTTTCTTACAAAAAAATATCATAAAAATTCTCACCATACAAAATGTATAGGAAAATGTATTTTTTTTAGGAATTTATTAGGAATTTTATTGGATATTCTCCTATTCTGGCCAGAGAAAAAACTGAATTGGTGTCAATCATCCAAATCGGTGCAGGCGTTCTTGAGTTATACGCGTTTGTACTAACGTTACTTTCTTTTATATACATAGATATACGTAAGCATTTGCTGAAATTTGAAGCTTCTAGCTGTTAAAATGGGGCAGAAATTGCGAAAAGTTTCTTATCTGTACAATCGGTTGTATGAGGTATATACTTTATATACCACCGACCTCTATGATTTTTTCACACAACAATGTGTGCTATATACGTTAGCAATGGAAAAATTTTAAGCTTCTAGCTGTTAAATTGGAACAGAAATTGCGAAAATTTTCTTATCTGAACAATCGGTTGTATGAGATTTATACTATATGTATATATCACCGACCTCTATGAATTGTTTCAGACAACAATGCATGCTATATACGTAAGCATTTGGTGAAATTTGAAGCTTCTAGCTGTTAAAATGGGGAAGAAATTGCGAAAAGTTTCTTATCTGAACAATCGGTTGTATGAGATATATACTATATATACCACCGATCTCTATGATTTTTTCAATCAACAATATACGCTATATACGTAAGCATTTGGTGAAATTTGAAGCTTCTAGCTGTTAAAATGGAATGAAATGATGTTCGTTCCTGTCCATGTTTTGGGGCTGATACGAGGCCAATTTTATTCGTTCTTTTTCATATTATGTTACGTGGCTGACTGTTTGGGTGGTGAGGAGCGGCGGCAAGCAGGTGTGCTCGTCGTCTTGGGCGGGGTATTACACCACCGACCTCACCCGCAGCCACATGAACAAGAAGGGTTCATACCTGCATATGTATAGGAAAGGAAGGAGAAAGAGCTGAAGACGATGTAAATAGACATGAGGGGCAAAGTTAGAAGGGGAAAGCATAACGGGAAGAAAAAGATGAAGGCCTGTCTTGTCAGGTAGAGTCCACCCTCCCTCTGCAGTGCAACTTGCACCGCACCGTGGGCACTGTGCTGAGTCCTGTTTACCTTACAGTGCCCCCAAACCTGACATTGGTCTGTCTGTCCTCATTCGGTCATTTCCCTACTACTCACCCTCACTTAACTTTGCCACGCACAAGCGCAACACCCACACCAAAAGTTCAAGACCTAGCTTTGCATGATTGCAATACACTTACATTTTCAGCCATACATTCCTTATAATTTATTAACAATTCAGATATTTCCGAACCTATACTCAGTATGTTTAAGATGATCAAGATAGATAAAAAAAATACCGCTGAATTATGACTCCAAGAAAACTTAAATAACCTCGGTTTAATTTTACAGCAACTCACCCTAATATTAATGCCCCTATTTTTAATATCAGTTGCCCTAAATAACAAAAAAAAATTAACAAAGAATCGAAAAAAACTTAGTCTAAGTTAACTTATAACTATAATACATAATTCAAGTTCCAATTGTCACATAATTTTATTAAGGTGGCAATGCCGTAATGCCCACCATGTTGACACGTACTTATTCATTTCGACAGTCATAAAAGAGAGGAGAAACGAGCAGTCGCAGAGTAACAACGCTGTCTTTTAATAATGTTCTTAATAATAAAACTGTAATTGAAATCCTGACTGAATAAAACATTATATTATTAACTTTGTATTAAAATAATTTCTGACAATTTTCATAAGTGAGATGTGCTTGCGCCTACGCGAAAATAAAAAAGAAAGTTCTTGTTAATACGTGCGCATGAACGACAATCGGTCGAGCGGTAGATTGTGCATACACTCGTGCATACAAAAATACATTCGTAACTTCGTGTAAAAACTATTTTAGTACATACGATATGCCGAAATTCAGCGAATTAAAAGTGGAGCAATTGCGTCAGAAATTGCGAGAATTAGGTTTATCTGCCGCCGGTAATAAAGCGCAATTGGTAGAAAAGCTGTGCGAACATTTTAATGAAGAGCCTTTTACAAGTGCTATGAATAATAGTGCGGTATTTAATGAAAGTAAGGAGTTAGAAAATTCCTTTCAGCAGACGCATGATGAAGGTAGGCCACTGAGTAGCTCGTCTCCAGTTCCAGTGACGTTGCCTTCAAGTTCGAATACGTGTGTTACCACAACGGCAAATGGTGCAACGTTTATGGCGCCTTTGCAAACGCATATATATAAAAGTAGTTGGGGAACCAACGATGGCATCTCGCTGCCGACGTATTATGGCGGCGCGGCGCCGGTTTGCCCAGTCACTTTGCCCAACGTTCACGGGCAAGCGAAAATATATATGTCATCGGCCGACGCTAATGGTCGAGTAAATGTAAGTACAAACGTATATAGTGTACCAACCGTGGCACATACATACACAAACAACGCTATGGCTGGTGTTCAAAACCAGCCTACGATTCAAATTTCAGCTGCTAGCGAAAATCACAGACATGCTCATTGGGGTACGTAAACGATAACGTCGCAGCCGACGTTCTCTGCTGACAGCGCAGTCATCGCGGATCGAAAGCGAAACGACGTAGTAAGAAACGAGCTTCAGTATAGCTACAACGCGAACAGGCAGCAACATGTTGGAATGCCTAACATATTCGGTCGAAACGAAATTTTAAATGGCAACGGTCAACATTTTTGTTGGGGAAATCAAGCACCGAGTGATTATCCAATACAACAAACGAACGCGAGAAGCAACGAAATAAGAAATAATGGAATGACAACATTAGAAGAACGAATGTTGCCACACGAAGTGTATAGAAATGTAAACAATGAAACGAATACAAATAAATCAGTGACTTTTGGTGATGTTCGCGATATTATTGCAATTTTGCCTAAATACGACCCAAGTAAAAAGAATTTAACTTCTGAACAATTTGTAAAGCGTGTCGAACAACTACGAAATGTGTATAATTGGAACGATAAAATATTGTTGTATGCAGTGCAAACAAAACTTGAGGGTGTAGCAAAAATGTGGATAGATGCCAGGGCAGAAATATTTCTAAATTGGTCACATTTTGCTAATGAATTGTTGAATGAATTTCCATGTTTTGTAAATGCTGCTGATGTTCATATGGAACTAATAAATATGAAGCGAAATTATAGTGAAAGTGCCGAATCTTTTTACTATAGAGTTTTAGCGACGGGTCAACGCGGTAATATTGACGATGCATCTATAATAAAATACATTTTAAACGGAATGAATGACGTTGATTTAAAGAGAAGTGTATCGGTTAATAACTACAATACGTGTAATGAGCTTTTACGGGCGATAATTAATAATTGCGAATATAATACGGTGAAAACATCAAATGCGGTAAAGCGCGTTGAAGAATCAACTCAGGCCAGTGCAAAGAAAGATTATCAAACGAAGAAAATTATTTGTTATAATTGTAATAAGCCCGGACATCTTTTGCGAGATTGTTCAGAGCCGCAAAAACGTGAACGATGTACAAAATGTTTGAAGGTGGGTCATTCCACGAATAATTGCAAGACGACGGTAGCAAAAACAAATTGTAATTCTGTGAATAAAGTTGAGAATGATTTTACTATTAAAGAAATCGAAGTAAATGGTTTGAAAACTAATGCATTCGTAGATACTGGTAGTTGTCGTACGTTGATTAGAAAATTTTTGGCGTGTAAATTTGGACAACTGGATAATTGTTGAATAACATTGAAGGGTTTCGGAGGAGCATCATATGAGTGTACTTCGAAACTTAATGTTGCGTTGAATATAGACGGTAATATTTGTAACACGGAAATGTTAGTGGTAGACGATAATATGATTGATTATCCGGTGCTACTGGGTATCAACGTAATACATGGTAACGATAAACATTTCGTGTTCAAAGGCAATCAAATGTGGGTTATTGAAAAACCTTATAACGAAATATTGAAACTTAAAGATGGTAACTTGAGCAAGATGTTGCAAAAATATAAACAGTGTTTTAGCAACGAAATGGGTACAGTAGGTAAAACAAATATAGTAAAAATGAATATATTATTAACGTCAGATATACCTGTTAATGTGAAACCCTATCGACTTCCGTTCGCGCGCCGGTCAATTGTAAAGAACATTATCGAAGACTTGTTGAAATGCGAAATAATCCGTCCGTCGAGTTCTCCGTACGCGTCTCCAATCGTGCTCGTGGAAAAAAAGGATAACAACTTCCGAATGTGTGTTGATTATCGCCAATTGAATAAGATTACTGTAAAACAGCCGTACCCGATGCCGATTATTGATGAGCTTTTTGCAAAGTTGTCGGGTAATAACTTCTTTACTACGTTAGATTTTAAAATGGGTTATCACCAAATTGAAGTGAGTGAGTGTTCGAAGAAATACACTGCATTTGTGACCACCGAAGGTCACTACGAATACAATCCCATGCCGTTTGGGTTAGTGAATGCCCCTTCCGTGTTTCAAGAAACAATGAACAAACTTATTAAATCGTGTGAATCGAAGAACATTATTGCGTATTTGGATGATGTAATTATTCCAAGTCAATCGGTAGAAGAGGGTATACGAAAACTAGAAAATTTTTTGTGTGTTGTTAAAGAAAACGGTCTAACTTTACGTTTAGATAAATGCGAATTTTTGAAAGATGAAATTGATTTCCTTGGACATAAGATATCACGTGATGGTATAAAACCGGGTGAGAGAAAAGTGCAAGCGATAAAGGATTTTAAGGTACCCACGACACAAACTGAAATTAGAAGATTCCTCGGGTTAACCGGTTTTTTTAGAAAATTCGTGGAAAACTATTCTTTAATTGCACGACAGTTGGCGAAATTAACAACGAAAGCTTTTAGTGAAAAATTTGAATGGGGCGAGTGTCAACAGAGAGCATTTGCCACTTTAATTGACAGACTCTGTAACTCACCAGTGCTAGTTTTGTACGATTTTAATGCGCAACATCAAGTACACACTGATGCAAGCAGTGTAGGTATCGCAGCAGTTTTGTTGCAAGCGAAAGGTGAAGGTGACAAGTGGCAAGCGGTTATGTATTTTGGTCGTCACTGTACACCTGCAGAATCGAGTTATCATAGCTATGAACTCGAAGTATTGGCAGTTGTTGAAGCATTACAACGGTTCCGTATATACTTACTAGGTAAGTCGTTTAAAATTTTCACTGATTGTTCTGCGATTTCGTCTCTAAAAGCTAAAACTCCACCCATACCATGTATTTCGAGATGGTTAGTCCGTCTAATGGAATACGACGCTGAAATAATTCATAGATCTGGGACTAGAATGGCTCACGTCGACGCAATGAGTCGTGCTCCTGCACCATCGAACAAAATTCTACGTATTGATGATGCTGATGATGATTGGTTGTTGACAATGCAACTAAAAGACCAATCCATACGAGACGTAATAGCAGTGTTGAAAGGCGACAACGAATCACCTCAATCAAAACAGATTCGAAAGGATTACTGTCTTCAGCGAAATCGCCTATATCGGCGCATAGATGGTAATTTATTGTTTGTTGTTCCTAAGGCAGTACGATGGCGTGTAGCTCGTTATTGTCATGACGGTTTTGGTCATTTTGGTATTGACAAAACCATAAGACGAATTCTTCAACATTTTTGGTTTTCAAAAATGAGAAAGTATGTAAAAGACTACGTGACATCTTGTGTGGAATGCTGCTACTCCAAATCGAAAGGTGGAAAACCAGAAGGTGTGTTATACACCGAACCCATGGAGCCAATTCCATTTCGACTTTTACATATTGATCATTTAGGACCATTTGTTAAAAGTAAACGAGGCAATACAGATATTATTGCGATTAGTGACGCTTTTACAAAATACATAGTGGTGAAACCGGTACGTAGTACTAAAACTTTACCGGTTATACAAGCGTTGAACGAGGTATCTAGCTATTTTGGGTTACCTGCTCGCATAGTCACCGACCGTGGCTCAGCCTTTACTTCAAAACAGTTCGTGAAGTATTGCACTGACAACAAGTTAGTACATATTAAAACTGCTGTCCGAACTCCACGCGCTAATGGACAGGTTGAACGTGCAAACCAGCTAATTTTAACATATCTCCGTACTACGTCTTCAAATCCAAAAGAATGGGACGACCATTTGCGTAAATTACAATGGTCAGTAAATTCCCAAACAAATTCTACAACTGGATATACTCCGAATGAACTTATATTCGATTTTAAATTAAACGATATCATACGAAATCAGCTACTGGCTGCAGTGGTCAACGAAGAGAATGAACAAACAACTATACAAGATAAACGTGACATCGCTTGGTCTTCAATTCAAGAACAACGTAACTTGTGGAAAGAGCATAAAACGCCCACTGGTTATAAGGAACATGATTTAGTTGTAATTCAAAATGAACCTTCCGCAACAGGTGAATCCCGTAAATTAGAACCAAAGTATCGTGGTCCATATGTGGTGGCTAAAATACTTGGTAAAGATCGTTACCTACTTACCGATATCGACAGTATGCAAATCAGTCAAAAAAAGCTTGCATCCGTTTATTCGGCAGACAAAATGAAACCGTGGTATTCTATGCCACCAGACCTTGATACATCTATCGACGATAATTCATCCGACGAAGAAGATAGCGAAGTTGCTGACATCGGGGCGATGCCATTATCAGGAGAAGCCGAGCTGTCACATAATTTTATTAAGGTGGCAATGCCGTAATCCCCACCATGTTGACACGTACTTATTCACTTCGGCAGTCATAAAAGAGAGTGAGAAACGAGCAGTCGCAGAGTAACAACGTTGTCTTTTAATAATGTTCTTAATAATAAAACTGTAATTGAAATCCTGACTGAATAAAACATTATATTATTAACTTTGTATTAAAATAATTTCTGACACAATTCAAATAGAAATTAAGATATACACACAGGAGCTAAATCCTACCATTGACCAAAAGTACAAATCTCCAAACCTTTTCAATTGGTTTCCGACCCAGCCTAATATACAAATGCTGCTAGGTGTTAACTTCAAAATCCTACAGATACCGAAATCTTGTAGCTGATCCAGTGGTGATGTTGCAGTTGTTTCAATGTTGCAGGCACCTTTCTCCCAGCGTTATAACGAAATATTGTAGTTGATGTGGTAATTTTTGCTGGCAGTGAGCATGCGTCGCAATCGTTGTTGTCGAAAATGGTGTAGTTGGTGGTGAACGCAAATAGAGGTGTTCGTTGTTGTGGAGTGCGCCGGCGAATAAAAAAATGTTATTGTTGTTGTTGGCGTTGCGCTGCCGTCGCAAAAGATGCTGCTGGAACTGCTGTAGTGGTTGTTGCTGTGATTTTAGACCAAGTGGATATAGTAAGACGATGGATTAACTGGGTTCCTTTTGATTGTGTTGCCGGTAGATTTTATGAGTGTTGTTGATGCTGGGACCAAAATTTGTTGTAATTGTTGTTGTTGTTGAGGCCGTTTTGTTGGCAATAAGGAGTGTTATTGGGGCGGTTTTCGTCAGTATAAAATTATGTACGCTGACAAATCAAAGTGATGTCGTGGTTGTTGCTGTGGTAGGCTGAATAATATAAAGAAAATGTTGTTGTGCTGTTATTGGGTGTTCAGGATGGGTGCCACCAAAAAGAACAAGTTTTATCTCTTGTGGAAGATTTTGGTGTTGCCGTTGTTGTTGTGATGTCAATATATCGCCCGTAAGAATGTAATTGTTGCTGTTGACGAGTTCTATTCCCGCCAATTAAAAATGTTTCCAAAATGGTGTATCGAAGGTGTTGTTGGTGGGTGTTTTGCCGTCGGCTAAGAGGCCAAAATGGTGTTGTTGTTGTGTGCCGTCGGAACGCAGTGCCCAGTGGATCCTTGCGTTGGCGAGGTTGCCTGGAATACCAATGGTGGGAATTAGTTAAAAGTACATATTTTAGATCAAAACGCTTAGGGAATATGCACCTGGTGCTCTTGTGTGTGCACGGCTGCATATGCATATACATACATCTGCGTATATATGCATCTGCATTAATGCAGTTTTTTATTTGGCTTGCTTGAGCAACTCGCTAAATGGGAGCAAATTGCCTGTATGCACGCCAAGTACCATATGACTTTGACTTACCTCGATCTTTGATTTCCCGGACATGTTTTGTGGTCCTCGTCTGGCACTTGTCAGGGTACGCGCGTTAACTTGCGGCGCGCACAACAAAACAACCAATGCAAATACTTTCTTCGATTTAAATCCGCACACTTCACTTTCCTTTGGCACTTGCACTGGGCACTGATAGAGTAAAACTTTGTCCGTTGCCTAATATTATGCCCTTTTATAGCTACCGCCGTGGTAAGCAGCGTTACCCAGAAACGGAAAATTCCCACCTATACATGGTAACTTTCTTTTCGGCTTTCCCGTATTTTCGTTTATAAGTCCACGCAATCATACACTCACATATTCACACATAAACGCTCATACAACCTAACATTACCATACTTAACAAAACAACAGAAACACATAGATACTTAGTATTCGTGCCTTGGGCGCTGACACGGATACATTCACACGCTCATACATTCATACACCCAAACGCTTACGCAAACTAACACCTCCAGATACATTTAGTTCGTGTCTTGACTGTGATGTTATAAGGCTGTTGGCAACATAGTAGTACCGCCAACAACATGATGCCAACGCGCCGTGTTTCTTCCGCTGTAACAATGCGGCAGACACTTAACATAGAAACATGTTGACATACATTTAGCCCAGTGTGGTGAAGCGCTGTCGTTACAGGCTCGCAACCGCCGATGGTGCCTGCACTATGGAGCGTATGCGTAAAAGGAATTCGAACGCAGCCTGCAACCTTTTGTTTCCCGTCCAACGTGTGGCCTCGACCCACGACTCAATGCCGGGCTTAGCGTCACTGCCATTGCATAATGCCATTACCTACAGACTAACACTGGTTGATACCACTACTCAATCTACTTAATCCTATATCACAGATACTACTCTATATATCCAATAGTAAATAAAATATCACTGATAAAAAAATAAATAGAAAAAAGATAAAATAAAATAAATTATCACAGTTAGCCGAAAAATTATGAAAAAAAATTTATAAAATATAATATCACAGATGGCAGAAAAATTATAAACAAAAATTTATAAAAAAAGAGTATCACAGGTCGTGTAGTCAAGTAGGTAAAAAAAGGTAAAATAAATAAATAAATAAAATAAAAAAATTAAATAAATGCAAAAATAATCAAATAAATAAAAAGGTCAAGAAAAATAAAAATAATTTAATAGAATAATTACATACGTCAATGAGTTAATAAATAAAATACGCCATTAAATAAATAAATGGACTACGTCAATAAATAAATAAATAACATAGAACAAATGTACTAGCACTACAAAAAACATTAAACTATTTCGCAAAAATGTCTTTAGCGTGGTATACGCCGATCTTTTTCCCATTGCTGTCGCCAAGCTCATACATTGAATTCCCAATGGAATTAAGTACGATACGTTTTATTTGTTTCGGGGCTAGCTTGGCATTGTAATTATCGACTTGGAAACTCTGCTTAAAGTTTCGGCGATATACCACTTGTCCAATATTAAACTTCACATCTTTACTTCTAGTTTCATAAACCTGTTTACTCTTTTCGTGGGACAACTTCAGCTCTTTCATGATTTTGTCTCTGTTGAGCTGCATTCTATCGCTGGATGCTTCTATTTCACAATCAACATTCTTAACCGCCGCCAGCTTTCGGTATAGCTCGTATGATGCAGCATGCTGTATCATAGGCATATTGAAAGTGGCAAAATAAGGCGTCATGTTGATTGCGGAGTGTGTAACGCTGCGAAGTGCAAATGCAGCATCGCTGATGCATCTGTCCCAATTCTTTTGATTCTCCCTTATAAAGGATCTAATGGTCTGCCTATTCACCCTCTCCGCAGCGTTACCCTGTGGCGAATAAAATGCAGTTTTTATGTGTTTGGTGGTATATTTTTCTAGAACGTGGTAGAAAACTTCTGACACAAACTGCTTCCCATTTTCTGATTGGACATACTCAGACACACCAAACACATGAAGACATCCCTCTCCAAGAACTCAACGACTTCCGCTGAAGTTGCCCTTCTCATCGGTTTTAAAAACACAAACTTCGAGAAATGATCTAAACACACAAAGACAAACACTTTACCATTACTAGAACGTGGATAAGGACTCATAAAATCAATGAATAAACGTTGGCAAGGTCGCTCTGTGAGCTTTTGTTTACCCATCATCGGTTGCTTGAACACGTTTTGAGTTTTGCTTATTTTGCAAGTTTCGCAATCTTTTACATGTGCACATACATCGGTGACCATTCCTGGGCAGTAATACTTTTGACGTAGTCGGGATAGTGTTTTGTGAATGCCACCATGACCAGCGGACGGTGAGCTGTGGGAGGACTCTACCAGCCTCGGTTGCAATTCCGACGGTACCCAGAGCTGGTACCCAGAGCTGGTACCCAGAGGAGGTCTGGTCTGCTAGAAGATCATCCCCCCTCTCGAATTGCGTCCGTTTGTAAACGTAACCGTCCGATAAACACAAATCCGGTAACTTGTCTTTGTTCTCGGTCACCGTATTTTTTAACTCCGTATACTCCTCCGACTGGAAGCACGGTGACTCGAGACGTACGTCGATGGCTCTGTCGTTCGTCTGTATTTCGTCCATGTGCATTCGTGAGAGTGTGTCAGGAACCACGTTTTGTGCACCTTTTCAATGTTGAATATCGAAGCCAAAACGCTGGAGTTTCAAACTCCACTTTGCCAACCTCCCAGAAAGATCTATCTGATTCATGAGCCATTTGAGGCTGGCATGATCAGTTATGATGGTGAACGGGGTTCCTTCCACGTAAGGTCGGAATCTCTTGACACTCACGATGGCGGCGTAGCATTAAAGTTCCGTAATGCTGTAATTTTTCTGCGCCTTATTTAATTTTGTCGAAACGTAGGCAATATGTCTTTCGTTCTGGTCATCGTCCAAATGAAACAAAACCCCACTCCGTCAGTTGATGCATCACATTGAATATAAAATCTATTAAAATCCGGATGCGTAAGCACTGGTGCAGAAACCAAACTCTGCTTTAAAATTTTATTGCTTCGTCCGCCATTGCAAATTTTTGATTTTGCCTTTCTTGAGGCAGTCGTGCAGCGGGCCTGCAATAGTCGCGTAGCCCTGTATGAAACGACGGTTCCAGCCCGACATACCCAGGAACCATCGTAGTTGCTTCGGGGTTTTCGGAACTGGAAAGTCCCTCACAGCTACCACTTTATTGGCGTCTGTTCTAATGCAACCATCCCCGACTACGTACCCTAGATATCGAACTTCTTTGGAACAGAACTTGCTTTCATCGACGTTAATCGTTAACTTAGCCTCGCGAAGACACCGAGCGACCTTTTCCAATAAACACATATGAGACGAGAAATCTTCAGAACACACTAATAAATCATAGAGATACACAAAAACACACTCACTTAAGCGGCCGGAATGACTTTGTCCATGAGACAACACATTCGTTGTGCTTGACCGGCAGATTCTCGTCCACCACCTCGATGACGTGTTCCTATTTGTCTGTCCGGCTTAACCCCAATACCGGGAAGGACGGGAATTGGGTTTTCACACGCTCCAACATATGGTTTTGTTCCGTCGTCAAAACGTGTCGGAGGGGTCACCCTCGGCGGGCACGAGCTCCGCCACACTGGCATCATTCACACTACCACTCACATCCTTACTCACAACACTCATACGGAATGCCTGCCAAAAGTATATACCTAAATAAACTTGTTGTTGTAGACCTGGCACTATCAAAAATTCTAATTCTTTCATCGAATTACCCCACACAACCGGTAACTTTATTACTCCTACCACGGCGGATTCCTCCCCGTTCGCGGTTCGGATATTTTGGCTCCTGATTTGCACAATCAAGGCTTCCTTTCCCCGAAGGAGTGCAGCTGAGTTCTTTCCTAAGCAGCTGGCACTCGCCTCTGAGTCCAAGATAGCCAGGACCTCATGACCTCCTATCTTTGTTCTGGCGTAAAACCTGTTATCTCCTTTCACTGTAACGGTTGTTGAAACTATTTTTTTCTTCACTTTTTTTAAAATATTTTCTCTTTTTCCTCATCTTCTCTATCTTCTTAAGATTTCTGTTTTTCCTACCTGCATTTATTGTATCACAAAATATTCTTTTTCTTGCTTCTTCATACTCTAGCTTTCTTTGGTGTAAACTCTTAATCTCCTTCTTTCCCGTGTCATTTCTGTCTGCTTCACTTCTTCCCTGTTTTCCGTATCCCTTCTCCTCAAAATTTTTACTTGCGTGTTGCCGGGTTGCTTATCTCCTGGCGGGAGTCCCCGGTAACCTCCGCCAGCCTCAGGTTACCCTGCTTGGGCTTAAAAACACAAAAGGACGAATCACTACCACAAGCAAAACAGATCATATTGTGGAACGAGGACGAACATTTATTTGGTTTTTGAGCTTCTGCTGGGTTTTTCACATAGTGATCCACCGGCACACCGCACGAAAAACACAACATCAAGTGGAAGGGTGATGCACAAAAGGAATTCACAGCGGACTTGGACGCAGGACTAACAGAAGTACTAGCACTATTTGGATGGGTTGGGATTTGGGATTGCTGTTGGGGTTTCCTGATAAATGCTTCTACTTTATTTTCTCCTAATTCTAGTAATTCAAAATCTAATTCGTTAACCGCCCTGGACCTACTTTTATTTTCTTTAATGAGTTTTTCAGCTCTCTTTCACTCAGTTTTGAGCTCCGCCAGAGAGTCCATTTTTACGGCGAAGGTAAAGTTGGCTAGGTATGGCTTGAGGTTGCCCCGAATTATGCCAACCAATTTCCTCTCTGGGATTCTCTTCCGCAAACGGAACGTCATGTTGTGGACTTCGGCATAAAAGTCATCGAAAGCTTCCGCGGGCAGCAGTTTCCTCTCCATTATTTCACGGATTATTTCATAGTCCGACTCGGCAGACTTGAAGTAGCTTAGCATCTCTCGGCCTTCAGCTCATGATAGCCGAAGTCAGGCTCGTCCGCATGGTCCTCGAGGACCTGCCAATACCACTTCAAGGCACCGCCGGAAACCAGACTATGAAAGTCCGTGAAGAGCTGAAAGAAGGAAATATTATGCTGCTCGCGCCTCCTCTCCACCGGAAATATGAAGCTTTCGACGCTTATTCCTTTACTGGTCCCATCGAATCTGATGTGCCCCTTTTCTAAATCTAACTTTTTCCACTTTGGAGGGTCACTCAGTAATTCGACTGCCACTCGGAATGCCGTTGCGGGTAGCAGGCTCCCCCCTACGGTTCTGAGGCTCGGGCGTGGATGCCACAGCGTACCGATGTCCCACCGCGTGACATGATGCCTCCATCTCTGCCACGCGACCACCAAGATGATCGACGTTGGTCTTGATGCTCCGCACTTCACCCGCCATTTGCACCACCAAATCTTGTTGTTGTGCCATCATCACCATCATGCGGCTCAGCTGTTCAACATTGGTTGCATGCTCACTGGCGTCGGTGCGAGGAGCATTTAGGCCGCCGTGAACCATTGCTGGTGCGTTTCGCGATGGAACATCACTACCCTGTGCACCCACGTTCTCGCTATCGGACATTTGGCACCCCAAATCGATTTTCTGCGAGAAGTTCAAACTGTCCCCTGTCTCGTTAAACGAGACTCCGTTCGCAAAAGAGACCCTAATTGGACGCTCAGGGCCAAAAGTTCCGAAGATCCGCGACGCACACCTATTTAGGTAATCTGTGGGCACAAAGTCTACAGGATGTGGAATCCCAGTGTCGATTTGTTTAAAAACCGACCCAACTATTTGGTTTTCTAGGGCGGCCTTCGTAACGCTCCTAGTGACTGGTCTAGCAGTGCTCAGTATACCTAATCCCCCTGCAACACGATTCTCGGCCTCCTCGTCCTTGTCAGACATTCACTGTCTGAAGGAAACCCAAAAAAACAATTAAAATGGAAATACGGACTGCAATAAATTTACAATTTGGCACTGAACACCCTAATCTACGCCGGAGCTTTTACCAAGATCCCACTGAGCAGCAACGCACCAACGCAATTTTGAAGAAACAAACACGAGATTAAAAATGGCAAATTTTACCCAGACGTAAAAAAATTATATATATTATAAACGAAAAAGTAATAGTATCTAATTGAAAAAAAATAAAAATAAATAAATAAAAAGTCAAATTCAAAAACTTATTTATATACGTAAGTGTTACAGGAATTCATCTCAATCCTTATGTTTGTATGTATATTTCCAGATTTCGGAAAAAATTTGTGTGTGTTTATGAAACAAACACTTTCTTTTCAGTTTGTCTTAGACAACATAATAATTGAAATTCAATTATTATAAGCCGGTATTAAGCTCATGAATTCTTAAATATAAGTATAAACTGAACACACCATTAAACAAACATACATAAATATGTACAACTGAGCCCGAGTTTACAAAGCTTCTCATTCGCAACGAAGAAGAACTTTACAAAAACAAATCTACATGGCACACAAATCAATATAGAGACAAAATGTCTCAATTGTGTTGTTAGTGTAGAAATGAGAAAACTGAGTTAAGCATGAAAACATATACCAGCAGGATGGCCGAGTGGTTAAAGGTTACTGCAGTTTGACCATGTGATACACGGTTCGAATCCCGGTGAAACCTTTGATAACATTAAAAAATTGCGTGATGATGATTACGTTGGTGGTTTTCGAAATGGTCCATCGCAATATGCCAGTAAATGTTTCTTTCTTTTCAGTTTCTCTTAGAAAAATAATAATTGAAATTCAATTATTGTAAGCCGGTGTTAAGCTCATGAATTCTTAAATATAAGTATAAACTGAACACACCATTGAACAAACATACATAAATATGTACAACTGAACCCGAGTTTACAAAGCTTCTCATTCGCAACGAAGAAGAACTTTACAAAAAAAATCTACGTGGCACACAAATCAATATAGAGACAAAATGTCAAATTGTGTTGTTAGTGTATAAATGAGAAAAACTGAATTAAGCATGAAAACAAGTAAGGAAGACTAAGTTCGGGTGTAACCGAACATTACATACTCAGTTGAGAGCTGTGGAGACAAAGTAAGGGAAAATCACCATGTTGTAAAAAGAACATAGGGTAACCCTGGAATGTGTTTGTATGACATGTGTATCAAATGGAAGGTATTAAAGAGTATTTTAAGAGGAAGTGGGCCATTGTTCTATAGATGGACGCCATTTAGGGATATCGCCATAAAGGTGGACCAGGCTTGACTCTAGAATTTGTTTGTACGATATGGGTATCAAATGAAATGTGTTAATGATAATTTTAAAAGGGAGTGGGTCTAAGTTCTATAGGTGGACGCCTTTTCGAGATATCGCCATATAGGTGGACCAGGGGTGACTCTAGAATTATTTTGTACGATATGGGTATAAAATGAAAGGTATTAATGAGTATTTTAAAAGGGCGTGGGCCTAAGTTCTATAGATGGACACCGTTTCGAGATATCGCCATAAAGATGGACCAGGGGTGACTCTAGAATTTGTTTGTACGATATGAGTATCAAATGAAAGGTGTTATGAGTATTTAAAGAGGGCGTGGGCCTTAGTTCTATATGTGGATGCCCTTTCGAGATATCGCCATAAAGGTGGACCAGGGGTGACTCTAGAATTTGTTTGTAATATATGGGTATCAAATGAAAGGTGTTAATGAGTATTTTGAAAGGGAAGGGGCCTTAGTTCTATAGGTGGGCGCCTTTTCGGAATATCGTTATAAAAGTCGACCAGGGTTGACTATAGAATGCGTTTGTACAATATGGGTATCAAACGAAAGGTGTTAATAAGTGTTTTAAAAGGGAGTGGGCCTTAGTTCTATAGGTGGAAGCCCTTTTCGGAATATCGCTATAAAAGTGGACCAGGGGTGACTCTAGAATGCGTTTGTACTATATGGGTATCAAATGAAAGGTGTTAATGAGTATTTTAAAAGGGCGTGGGCCTTAGTTCTATAGGTGGACGCCTTTTCGAGATATCGCCATAAAGGTGGACTAGGGGTGACTCTAGAATTTGTTTGTACGATATGGGTATCAAATGAAAGGTGTTAATGAGTATTATAAAAGGGCGTGGGCCTTAGTTCTATTGGTGGACGCCTTTTCGAAATATCGCTGTAAAGGTGGACCAGGGGTGACTCTAGAATTTGTTTGTACGATATGGGTATCAAATGAAAGGTGTTAATGAGTATTTTAAAAGGGCGTGGGTTTTAGTTCTATAGGTGGACGCCTTTTCGAAGTACCACCACAAAGGTGAACCAGGGGTGACTCTAGAATTTGTTTGTGCGATATGGGTATCAAATGAAAGGTGTTAATGAGTATTTTAAAAAGGTGTGGGCCTTGGTTCTATATGTGGACGCCTTTTCGAGATATCGCCATAAACGTGGACCAGGGGTGACTCTAGAATGTGTTTGTACGATATGGGTATCAAATTAAAAGTATTAATGAGGGTTTTAAAAGGGAGTGGCCCTTAGTTGATATGTGAAGGCGTTTTCGAGATATCGACCAAAATGTGGACCAGGGTGATCCAGAACATCATCTGTCGGGTACCGCTAATATATTTATATAAGGGCTTTTGATTTCGCCCTGCAAAACTTTTTCATTTTCTTCTACTTAATATGGTAGGTGTCACACCCATTTTACCAAGATTTTTTTTTTAAGTTATATTTTGCGTCAATAGACCAATACAATTACCATGTTTCATCCCTTTTTCCGTATTTGGTATATAATTATGGCATTTTTTTCATTTTTCGTAAATTTCGATATCGAAAAAGTGGGCGTGGTCATAGTCGGATTTCGGCCATTTTTTACACCAATACAAAGTCGGCTCAGATAAGTACGTGAACTGAGTTTAGTAAAGATATATCGATTTTTGCTCAAGTTATCGTGTTAACGGCCGAGCGGAAGGACAGACGGTCGACTGTGTATAAAAACTGGGCGTGGCTTCAACTGATTTCGCCCTTTTTCGCAGAAGACAGTTATCGTGCTAGAATCTAAGCCTCTACCAAATTTCACAAGGATTGGTAAATTTTTGTTCGACTTATGGCATTAAAAGTATCCTAGACAAATTAAATGAAAAAGGGCGGAGCCTCGCCCATTTTGAAATTTTCTTTCATTTTTGTATTTTGTTGCACCATATTATTACAGGAGTTGAATGCTGACATAATTTACTTATATACTGTAAAGATATTAACTTTTCTTTTAAAATTTGAATTTAAAAAAAAATTTTTTTTAAAAGTGGGCGTGGTCGTTCTCCGATTCTGCTAATTTTTATTAAGCTGACATAGTAATAAGAGTAACGTTCCTGCCGAATTTCATCATGATATCTTCAACGACTGCCAAATTACAGCTTGCAAAACTTCTAAATTACCTTCTTTTAAAAGTGGGCGGTGCCACGCCCATTGTCCAAAATTTTACTAGTTTTCTATTCTGCGTCATAAGTTCAACTCACCTACTAAGCTTCATCGCTTAATCCATATTTGGTAATGAATTATCGCACTTTTTCGATTTTTCGAAATTTTCGATATCGAAAAAGTGGGCGTGGTTATTGTCCGATATCGTTCATTTAAAATAGCGATCTGAGATGAGTGCCCAGGAACCTACATACCAAATTTCATCAAGATACCTCAAAATTTACTCAAGTTATCATGTTAACGGACAGACGGACGGACGGACATGGCTCAATCGAATTTTTTTTCGAAGCTGATGATTTTGATATATGGAAGTCTATATCTATCTCGATTCCTTTATACCTGTACAACCAACCGTTATCCAATCAAAGTTAATATAATCTGTGAGCTCTGCTCAACTGAGTATAACAAATACCAGCAGGATGGCCTGAACTGTAAATTTCAAGTTTCCAATACCGCAAAAAATTAAAATATATTAGCTTTGGTGCGTTTGGTGCTGCCTTGGCGAAGGTTCGGCTGAGGTGATTAGCCCGTCTCTAAGAATCTAGTGTCAAGTCCATCGTCATACTGTCCGTGGAAGTGTGGCACATCACGCTCGAGAGCTAGTCCCTAAGAGCGGATGTCACACCTCCTCTCCTAACTATCGTGGCAACGACTGCAAACCTCACTTACCGGCAGTGCTGGACTCCCGGTAGGGTAGCTTAAACAGCTCGCCACGACCTCCTACTAAAGTCCGTCTTCTAGCTGGGCGTCATACCAGGTATCACTTAATCAAATTGCAGGAATCCGAAGAAGGAACCCTGGTATGAGCACTTCGCTAATACCTACCTCATTGTCATGATGACACTTGTCGACCAGGCGAACCCAAACGACGTTGCCATCACGACGGTCCCTGTCCTAAGTCGGAAGACGGAAATAGGGATTGGGTTTGGAAGGATGAGAAGGATTAAACAAAAGTTAAGAAAATTAAAAGTAGCAAATAAGAATTAAGTACTCAAAAGAAAGAGAGAAAACTGAAATTTAAAATATGAGATAAGTAACTAACTGAAAAAAATTACAAAAAAAATGCACGGGCTCTTTTCGTTGAGAATAGAAAGGCTAACGACTGAAAGAAAATTTTGGACACTAAAAGGGCTAAATAAGAAATAAAAACGGAACTTGAAAGATAAATAAAAAAAATGCGAACAAAACACAAATTCAAAAATGAAAAAAACAAAAAAAGGAAATAGAAGAGTGAAAATTGTGATCGGGCTATTAACGTTGGGCGCCATTGTTACGTGGCTGACTGGTTTGGTGGTGCGGAGCAGCGGCAAGCAGGTATCCTTGCAGGCCCAGGCTAGCTCGTCGTCTTGGGCGGGGTATTGCACCGCCGACCTCACCCGCAGCCACATGAACAAGAAGGGTCCATACCTGCATATGTATAGGAAAGGAAGGAGAAAGAGCTGAAAAAGATGTAAATAGATATGAGGGGCAAAGTTAGAATGGGGAAAGCATAATGGGAAGAAAAAGATGAAGGCCTGTCTTGTCAGTGCCCCAAACCTGACATTGGTCTGTCTGTCCTCATTCGGTAATTTCCCTACTACTCACCCTCACATAACCTTGCCACGCACAAGCGCAGCACCCACACCAAAAGTTCAAGACCTAGCCTTGCATGATTGCAATACACTTACATTTTCATCCATACATTCCTTGTAATTTATTAACAATTCAGATATTTCCGAACCTATACTCAGCTATGTTTAAGATAATCAATACAGATAAAGAAAACAATATACCGATGAATTATGACTCCAAGAAAATTTAAATACCCTAGGTTTAATTTTATAGCAATTCACCCTAATACTAATGCCCCTATTTTTAATATCAGTTGCCCTAAATAACAAAAAAAATGTTACAAAAATCCAAAAAAACTTAGTCTAACTTAACTAATAACTATAATAAATAATTCAAGTCCCAATTAAAATAGAAATTAAGATATTCACGCAGGAGTTAAATCCTACCATTGACCAAAAGTACAAATCCCCAAACATTTTCAATTGGTTTCTGACACAGCCTAATATACAAATGCTGCTAGGTGTTAACTTCAAAATCCTATAAATACCGACATTCAAACGCTCATAAAGTCGGTCAGCAAAAGCAAAAAAATAAAATGAAACAAAAAAAGTTAAGCCCTATTCCCTGACCTAGCTCAATAATCAAAACAAATCCGAAATCAATTTTGTACAAGCAGAAATAGGTCACAAAAGTAGTAGAAAGTGTACGTAGGTGCAAATGTATGTTTGAGGCGTTTTCAAGCATGTACTTATATTATTCTGATTTCTTTTGTCATCGCCAATTCCTCTTCTAATTTTGCAAGACTAAGAATTGACTGGCAATATATGTACATACATTCATACGTGCATATATACTTCTCCAAATGTACAATATTGTCACTCACCGTGTTACTCACTTTGTTGGAAGCGCCTGCATGAAGTTGAGTCCGCGAGCTGTAAAGAGAAAAACACTCAAAGCATATATGCTCAATGCACATACATTTAACCGGCACACAAATTTTTTCTCAATACTCAGCCAGATCACTCGCTTGTGGTCTTGGATATTGAGTTAGTTAGTTTAACAAAGTGTTGATGACAAAATCCGGATGCCTGCTGTTATATATGTATGTCACTATTCTGAAGAATGTACTAGTTTCTTTCCGGGATGGGTGTGCATTGGGGCACCCAGGGACCCCAAGGAAATGGAAAAAAGAAAAAAGTAGTAAGTGCCAAAAAGAAAAAAAGAGGCTACTACATTAAAGAAAATTAAAGGAACCACATGGGTTCTTATGCGAATGTGTGTGGGGGAGTATGGTGAAAAATATAAAATAAAATAAAAACGAAAGTTTGTAAAAAAAGAAGATGAAGAAAAAAGGCAAAAGGCGCAAAATGTGCAAGAATTCTTTCCAATGGGAAAGAAATAAAAATTTGTGAAAAAAAAATAAAAAGGTTAAAAGAAAAAATGTCTTTGGTTATATCTCCTGTAAGCCTGCCCCGTAATCAAAAAAAAAATACATAAAAAAAAAAAATACATACTTTATTAAAAATAGGAACTCCCCTGGCTAACTTCATGGCGTTTATGCCTACTTATGCCCTTTTTCCCAAATATCCACACCGCTAGTATGGGTATGTACAAAAAAGCCAAGTAACAATAATTAATTAATACAAAAGTAAAGGACAAAAATGTATCTCGTGGACTGTGTTGTTCCTCCAATCTGGTGGCTGATCCAGTGGTGATGTTGCAGTTGTTTCAATGTTGCAGGCATCTTTTTCTCAGCGATATAACGAAATATTGTAGTTGATGTGGTAATTTTTGCTAGCAGTGAGCATGCGTTACAATCATTGTTGTCGAAAATGGTGTAGTTGGTGGTGAACGCAAATAGTGGTGTTCGTTGTTGTGGAGTGCGCCGGCGAATAAGAAAATGTTACTGTTGTTGTTGGCGTTGCGCTGCCGTCGCAAAAGATGTTGCTCGAACTGTTGTAGTGGTTGTTGCTGTGATTTTAGACCAAGTGGATATAGTATAACGATGGATTAACTGGGTTCCTTTTGATTGTGTTGCCGGTAGATTTTATGAGTGTTGTTGCTGCTGGGACCAAAATTCGTTGTAATTGTCATTGTTGTTGAGGCCGTTTTGTTGGCAATAAGGAGTGTTATTGGGGCGGTTTGCGTCAGTATAAAATTATGTACGCTGGCAAATCAAAGTGATGTCGTGGTTGTTGCTGTGGTACGCTGAATAATATAAAGAAAATGTCAGGCTGTGTGCCGCCAAAAAGAAGAAGTTGTATTTCTTGCTGGAATATTTTGGTGTTGCCGTTGTTGTTGTGATGTCAATATATCGCCGGTACCAATGTAGTTGTTGGTGTTGACGTGTTCTATTCCCGCCAGTAAAAATTTTGCCAAGATGGTGTATCGAAGTTGTTGTTGTTGGGCGTTTTGCCGTCGGATAAGAGGCTAAAATGTTGGTGTTGTTGTAGTTCTTGTACGTCGTCGGAAAGCTGTGCCCAGTGGATCCTTGCATTGGCGAGGTTGCCTGGAATACCAATGGTGGGAATTAGTTAAAAGTACATATTTTAGATCTGATGGCTGTAGATGCATATACACACATCTGCGTATATATGCATCTGCATTAATGCAGTTTTTTATTTGGCTTGCTTGAGCAACTCGCTAGATGGGAGCAAATTGCCTGTATGCACGCCAAGTGGCAGATGACTTTGACTTACCTCGATCCTTGAGTTCCCGGGCAGGTTTTCTGTTTCTCGTCTGGCACTTGTCAGGGTACGTGCGTTAACTTGCGGCGCGCACAAAAAAAAACCTACGCAAATACTTTTTTTTTCTATTTAAATCCGCGCACTTCACTTTCCTTTGGACTTGCACTGGGCACTGATAGAGTAAAACTTTGTCCGTTGCCTAACATTGTGCCCTTTTATAGTTACCGCCGTGGTAAGGAATGTTACCAAGAAACGGAAAATTCCTACCTATACATGCTAACTTTCTTTTCGGTTTTCCCGTATTTTCGTTTATAAGTGCACGCAATCGTACACTCACATATTCACACATAAACGCTCATACAACCTAACATTACCATACTTAACAAAACAACACAAACACATAGATACCTAGTATTCGTGCCTTGGGCGCTGACACGGATGCATTCACACGCTCATGCATTCATACACCCAAACGCTTACGCAAACTAACAGCTGCAGATACATTTAGTTCGTGTCTTGACTGTGATGTTGCAACACTGTTGGCAACATAGTAGTACCGCCAACAACATGATGCCAACGCGCCGTGTTGCTTCCGCTGTAACAAAGCAGGAGACACTTAACATAGAAACATGTTGACGTACATTTAGCCCAGTATGGTGAAAGGCTGTCGTTACAATTATAGGGATCACATGGGGGAAGGTTTTTAGCAAAAAAATTTTGAAAATTTCTTGGGTCTTGAGATATAGGTCAAAACGTGGACCCGGATAACCCTACGATGTGTGTGAGATAACGTGGCTTCGATATTAAGAGGATGTAGAGCAAAACGTTTTACATTTTAACAAAACCATTTATACTTTATTTCAAAAACATGTGCCCAAACGCACATGCTCGTACATTGAACCAGTGCAAGCCTGGTTTACTAAAGATTTAAAGGGTTTAAAAAATAAGAAATCACGTTTATTCAAATTATATAAGAGAACCGGTTTACATTCTAATTTTGCACAGTACGCTATTTTCCGTCATAAATATTTTGAACTTAATAAAAAGTGTTATAAAGCTTACATATGAAAAATAAAAAGAAACATTATTTGCAACCCGAAGTCTTTTTATGATTTCATAAATTCTAAACGCAGAACTAACGGGTTTCCTTCTGCCATGGAGTTTAGAAATAGCATTTCCAGCGATGAACAAGAGGTTGCAAACTTCTTCGCTCAATTCTTTCACTCTAATTACTCTGCTGTGGTTGATTCATCACCTACAAGTTATCCATATGAGCTCCATTCTAGTAACTCAATATATGTCCCACATTTGTTGCCTGAAGACGTTCTACTACATCTAAAGACGCTAAAAGAATGCTTCAGATACGGTCCTGATTTGATCCCAACATGTTTTCTTAAAAAATGTTCGGAATACATTTACCAGCCCCTTACTGATCTGTTTAACCTCTCTTTAAAAAATTGCATTTCCCGACGGCTTGGAAGGAATGTTTTCTTATCCCACTCCATAAAAAAGGAAGCAAGTCGTCTATTGAAAGCTATCGTGGAATAGCAAAGCTCTCCGCTATCCCTAAGCTTTTCGAAGCAATCGTTACTAATCACCTTACATTTTCGATTTCTACATTGATAGACAGTTCTCAGCATGGCTTTTGTAGAGCCAAATGAACCACAACCAATTTGCTTGAATTTACAACTCACGTCTTTAATGGGTTTAAAAACAATCATCCTACCGACGTTATATACACTGATTTCAGCAAAGCATTCGACAAAGTACGCCACTCATTACTGGTTTATAAACTCGAATTGCTTGGTTTTCAACCTGGCCTAACTCGCTGGATCTCCTCCTATCTTTGCGGTAGAACTCAAAGAGTCATTTTTAAAAACATTTGTTCGAATGTCATCGATGTTCCCTCCGGTGTGCCACAGGGCAGCTATCTCGGTCCTATTCTGTTTTTGATCGTTATAAACGATGTTTCCACAACTATAAAATATTCTAAAATTTTAATGTATGTCGGCGACGTAAAAATTTTTAAGTCATACGCGTCGGTTCAAGAACGTTCTGTACTCCAGGCGGATTTAAATCGATTAGTTACTTGGTGTAATGCGAATTTTATGCCGCTCAACATAGAAAAATGTAAATCCATGTGTTTTTCACGTGGGAACATACAGCCAGCTTCCTACACAATTAATGGCCAAACTCTGGAAAGCGTTGATGTTTTTGTCGACTTGGGAGTTACAATGAATTGCAAACTTAGTTTCAACCCTCATATTAATGCCACCGTCAATAAAGCGAGAGGAGTTTTAGCATTTGTGAAAAGATGGGCAAAAGAGTTTAGTGATCCTTACGTTACAAAAACCCTTTTTACATCATTGGTGAGGCCGATATTAGAATATGGATCGATCATTTCGAATCCGCGTTAACAAGTTCATGTAGATAGACTAGAATCAATTCAAAAACAGTTAATACTTTTCTCCTTGAGAAATCTTCGATGGGACTCTCCGTATAATCTTCCTCCTTACACTAATCGATTAAAACTAATAAATCTGCCTACCCTTGCAAGTCGTAGAGAAATGCTGGGTGTACTATTTATGGCTAGACTTTTAAATGGATCGATTTCAAGCCCATTTCTTTTGAACGAAGTAAACTTGAATGTTCCATGCCGAGTTTCAAGGCATTATAAACCTATAATTCTTAAACAATGCAGAAGTAATTTCCAACAACACGAACCTTTTCTATGTTTGTGTGAAGATTATTCTCTCACTCGAGAATAATTGATGTTTCGCACTCGCTCTTTGCCATAAAAAAGATGGTTCTATCTTCTCTTAATTAGTTAAAAATTATATTTATACTTTTAATCTTTTGTATTTTGTGAATCTATATTTCTCGGCTGATGAGTTTCTCTGTAGCTGAGCGGTTTTAGATCTCGGCGCTTAAGAAGCCACTGCCTCTCAAAGATTCGGTAACAAAAAAATTATAAATAACTCATAAATAAGAATTAATATAAAAAAAAAATTGGAAGCTTCTGATGAGTACTTTAATATGGGGTACTTTTCGTACCCCTAGGTGACTAGGGTCTCGAGATATAGGCCAAAGTGTGGACGCGGGTACCCCAAGAATGTGTTTATACAATATGGATATCAAATGAAATCTGTTGATGTGTGCTTTAGTACTGTAACGTAGCAAATGCTACGCCACAATATCTATTTCCCATTTAGCGCCCACCCCTAACAATATATTTTCCATTTACTGCCCACCCCTAGTATTGTATGTACCGACAAACATACACATACATACTGGCCCAACAACCATCGCGCAAGCACTAGGCAAGCCAGCGATGGTGAACGCACAATGCTTGGGAATTTACGTTCGTGGCGCGCTGTGCGCGACAATGCGAGCATAATTCTCAATGTGTTCATAGTAACATATGAATATAATGATTGGCCGGCATACACCAGGCACACTTCGCCGTAGGTAAGTGAAGTGCGTGTCGGCCGCCATCGGCGGTCAACAAGGGGTGCCCTTTGGGTTAGGAGGGTGCGTTACAAGGTCGGTTCCACCGATGGTACGCCCCCCCTGCTTATCGGGCGCCCGTCCGGTTTACCCACATTTCCGGTGAGGAAAGGTGTTGCCCGAGCAGCCTTCTCTGGTAGGAAGGAAACCCGTCCTAACGCCAGTGGCGGGGCGGATTTCCCCACTAGCCTGGCAGACTGCCCGAGCCAATATAAATACATTCCAGGGACTCCCTTTGGGTCGACGGGGGGTAAAGTTACAAGGTCGGTTCTGCCGGCGTAATCATCACTACCGACTTTCTGTGAAGCGGGGCGAGTTCCAAACGATATAGCAGCTTATGGAGCTCCCCGACGAGTACGAACTACTGCGGAGCGAAGAAGACAAACAGAGCCGACTGTTAGCATATAGCTTAAGCACAGTAATAATCGAGGAGCTGGAGGAACAAAATGATCAAATAGCGCACTCCATGTCCACACTCACTGACCGTTACGATGCAAGAAACCCCTGCTGGCGATGCAAGAAACGCGGCCATCGCCGATCCCATTGCACCAACAAAAGACGACTTTTTTGTTCTAGATGCGGCAGAGACTGAACGCTCGCAAGGGATTGTGCATGCTACGAAATGAACCGAAAAAATCCGATAACACCCGCACTATTATCATCCGTAGCCAAAAGGAAGGGGAACGACGGGAGTTTTTACATACAGGTGCCCACGAAGGATTGATGTGCCGCGCCCTGATCGACACGGGGGCCACCGTGACATACATCAATGAAGCCGTAAGAAGGCATCTGGAACGACGAAAGATTCTACCGTTATCCAATCGTCGCAACGTGTAACTCGCCGACCAATCATGCATTGCGAGCACCCACTCCTACCCGGTCAAAGTCAAATACAATGGTCAAACAGCCAGTACGTTGGTATATGTTATCCCTAGTTTGGCCGAGAGTGTTACCCTGGGTATGGACTTTTTGGCAAACCGCAACGTTACCGTCTCACTGGATGGAAAGCCCCTTACCAAAGCCGGTACATTCAAAGCAAACGCACCCGTAACCCTGCATTACATAAGAGAAGCGGAACACCTCAACGAAGAGCGAAAGAGAGAACACCTAGAGCTCATAGAAACACATTAAAAAGCACCCACACACCTAAAAGGGCCAAACACTGCCGCAGAACACAGACACAACACAACACTAAAACAATGTTATTACCCGGCCATCCTCCTCAGCGATAATGGCGAGCAACTAGTCACTAACGCCCGGCAACGATCCTGAGGGATCGTAACATAAAAATAAAAAAATAAATGTAAGGCGCGATAACCTCCGAAGAGATCTAAGGCCGAGCTTCTCTTCCAATTTGCGTCGTGCTCCTCTTGATTTTTCCCTACAAAAAAAAAAATTTCTTCTAATTGAAAAATCTTATTTCTAAAATTTGATGTTGCTTTGCCCGGGAGTTGAACCCAGGGTATACGGTGTGATAGGCGGAGCACGCTGCCATCACACCACGGTGGTCGCCAACCGATTTACAGTAGCGTATGCCTCCCACGAAAATCCTACCGAACGGTTTATGAAAACAAGGGAGGCACAATGTATGAAACAAGACCATCGGAACTGGCACCAAGAACTACCAGAATCAACACACACATCAACCGCCGAAATAAATTTTAACCGCAACGTCGTCGGGCCGAGAGATGCACGAACAAAAGATGCCATGCCCGAAGAACCGCCTCCATTCGACGCAGTACCGTGGCCGCTAAATAAGCCACGGATACTGGACGTTAAGACGTTCTGGGGCCCGCCATTAATAGCTGGCCATCTAAACGCCATCGTATGCGACAAACCAACCACTGGTGACACTATACCGTATGCATCAACCCAAGAGCCACACGATACTACTAGTGGAAACCACGTCCCAGACACGGCGCGTAGGGTGGACGAAGATCACGCCATAATCAAGCTGAAAGAACACTCCATGATGGTACGATTCGCTGGCTGAGGAGAAGCAAGATCCGACCTAGCTTGATAAGTTTTCTATACATGAAATGTAAATACCTTAATTTTGAAATGTAAATTTAAAATGTAATATAAAAATGTACATATGTATATACCTTAATCTTGAAATGTAAATTTAACATGAATTTCGTACTTGCAATGTAAATTTAAACACAAATGAAATGTACACATTATTGTTGAAAAAAGAGAAGAAAAAAAAAATAAATCAATCAATTATAATAATAACAAGTAAGGAAGGCTAAGTTCGGGTGTAACCGAACATTACATACTCAGTTGAGAGCTATGGAGACAAAATAAGGAAAATCACCATGTAGGAAAATGAACCTAGGGTAACCCTGGAATGTGGTTGTATGACATGTGTATCAAATGGAAGGTATTAAAGAGTATTTTAAGAGAGAGTAGGCCATAGTTCTATGGATGGACGCCATTTAGGGATATCGCCATAAAGGTGGACCAGGGGTGACTCTAGAATATGTTTGTACGATATGGGTATCAAATGAAAGCTGTTAATGAGTATTTTGAAAAGCAGTGATCCTTAGTTCCATAGGTGGACGCCGTTTCGAGATATCGCCATAAAGGTGGACCAGGGGTGTCTCTAGTTGTACGATATGGGAATCAAATGAAAGGTGTTACTGAGCATTTTAAGAGGGAGTGGGCATTAGGTCTATAGGTGCACGCCTTTTCGAAATGTCGCCATTGGGGTGGGCCAGGGGTGACTCTAGAATGTGTTTGTATGATATGGGTATCAAATGAAAGATGGTAATGAGTTTTTTAAAAGGGAGTAATCCTTAGTTCTATAGGTGGACGCCTTTTCGAGATATCGCCATAAAGGTGGACCAAGGGTGACTCTAGAATGTTTGTACGATATGGGTATCAAACGAAAGGTGCTACTGAGCATTTTAAGAGGAAGTGGGCATTAGGTCTATAGGTGGACGCCTTTTCGAGGTATCGTCATTAGGGTGGGCCAGGGGTGACTCTAGAATGTGTTTGTGCGATATGGGTATCAAACGAAAGGTGTTACTGATCATTTAAGAGGGAGTGGGCATTAGGTCTATAGGTGGACGCCTTTTCGAGATATCGCCATTAGGGTGGGCCAGGGGTGACTCTAGAATGTTTGTACGATATGGGTATCAAACGAAAGGTGTTACTGATCATTTTAATAGGGAGTGGGGGCATTAGGTCTATAGGTGGACTCCTTTTCGAGATATCGCATTAGGGTGGGCCAGGGGTGACTCTAGAATGTTTTTGTACGATATGGGTATCAAATGAAAGGTGGTAATGAGTATTTTAAAAGGGAGTAATCCTTAGTTTCTATAGGTGGACGCCTTTTCGAGATATCGCCATAAAGGTGGACCAAGGGTGACTCTAGAATGTTTGTACGATATGGATATCAAACGAAAGGTGTTACTGAGCATTTTAAGAGGGAGCGGGCATTAGGTCTATAGGTGGACGCCTTTTCGAGATATCGCCATTAGGGTGGGCCAGGGTGACTCTAGAATGTTTGTACGATATGGGTATCAAACGAAAGGTGTTACTGAGCATTTTAAGAGGGAGTGGGCATTAGGTCTATAGGTGGACGCCTTTTCGAGATATCGCCCATTAGGGTGGGCCAGGGTGACTCTCGAATGTGTTTGTACGATATGGGTATCAAATGAAAGGTGGTAATGAGTATTTTAAAAGGGAGTAATCCTTAGTTCTATAGGTGGACGCCTTTCGAGATATCGCCATAAAGGTGGACCAAGGGTTACTGAGCATTTTAAGAGGGAGTGGGCATTAGGTCTATATGTGGATGCCTTTTCGAGATATCGCCATTAGGGTGGGCCAGGGGTGACTCTAGAATGTTTGTACGATATGGGTATCAAACGAAAGGTGTTACTGAGCATTTTAAGAGGGAGTGAGCGTTAGGTCTAGGGTCTAGGCGACGCCTTTTCGAGATATCGCCATTAGGGTGGGCCAGGGGTGACTCTAGAATTTTTGTACGATATGGGGTATCAAACGAAAGGTGTTACTGAGCATTTTAAGAGGGAGTGGACATTAGGTATATAGGTGGCCGCCTTTTCGAGATACGCATTAGGTGGGCCAGGGGTGACTCTAGAATGTTTGTACGATATGGGTATCAAACGAAAGTGTTACTGAGCATTTTAAGAGGGAGTGGGCATTAGGTCTATAGGTGGACGCCTTTTCGAGATATCGCCATTAGGGTGGGCCAGGGTGATTCTAGAATGTGTTTGTACGATATGGATATCAAACTAAAAGTATAAATGAGGGTTTTAACAGCGAGTGGCCCTTAGATGTATATGTGAAGGCGTTCTCGCGATATCGACCAAAATGTGGACCAGGTGATCCAGAAAATCATCTGTCGGGTACTGCTAATTTATTTATATATGCAATACCACTAACAGTATTCCTGCCAAGATTCCAAGGGCTGTTGATTTCGCCTTGTAGAACTTTTTCATTTTCTTCTACTTAATATGGTAGGTGTCACACCCATTTTACAAAGTTTTTTCCAAAGTTATATTTTGCGTCAATAAACCAATCCAGTTACTATGTTTCATCCCTTTTTTCGTAGTTGGTATAGAATTATGGCATTTTTTTCATTTTTCGTAATTTTCGATATCGATAAAGTGGGCGTGGTTATGGTCGGATTTCGGCCATTTTTTATACCAAGATAAAGTGAGTTCAGGTAAGTACGTGGGCTAAGTTTAGTAAAGATATATCGATTTTTGCTCAAGTTATTGTGTTAACGGCCGAGCGGAAGGACAGACGGTGGACTGTGTATAAAAACTGGGCGTGGCTTCCACCGATTTCGCCCATTTTCACAGAGAACAGTTGCCGTCACAGAATCTATGCTCCTACCAAATTTGAGAAGGATTGGTATATTTTTGTTCGACTTATGGCATTAAAAGTATTCTAGACAAACTAAATGAAAATGGGCGGAGCCACGCCCATTTTGAAATTTTCTTTTATTTTTGGATTTTGTTGCATCATATCATTACTGGAGTTGAATTTTGACTTAATTTACTTATATACAGTAAAGATATTAACTTTTTTGTTAAAATTTGAATTTAAAAAAAAATTTTTTTAAAAAGTGGGCGTGTTCTTCATCCAATTTTGCTAATTTTTATTTAGCACATATGTAGTAATAGTAGTAACGTTCCTGCCAAATTTCATCATGATATCTTCAACGACTGCCAAATTACAGCTTGCAAAACTTTTAAATTACCTTCTTGTAAAAGTGGGCGGTGCCACGCCCATTGTCCAAAATCTTACTAGTTTTCTATTCTGCGTCATAACGTCAACCCATCTACCAAGTTTCAGCGCTTTAACCGCCTTTGGAAATGAATTATCGCATTTTTTCGGTTTTTCGAAATTTTCGATATCGAAAAAGTGGGCGTGGTTATAGTCCGATATCGTTCATTTTAAATAGCGATCTGAGATGAGTGCTCAGGAACCTACATACCAAATTTCATCAAGATACCTCAAAATTTACTCAAGTTATCGTGTTAACGGACGGACGGACGGACGGACGGACGGACGGACGGACGGACGGACATGGCTCAATCAAATTTTTTTTCGATCCTGATTATTTTGATATATGGAAGTCTATATCTATCTCGATTCCTTTATATATGTACAACCAACCGTTATCCAATCAAACTTAATATACTCTGTGAGCTCTGCTCAACTGAGTATAAAAACATCAACGAACACATATACACACATGTCGGCCGAGCCATCGGATTCAACCGATGATAAAACATACCTGGGCTCTGCCCATGGTAGTTCAGGCCTCCGCGCAAAAACCCTAGAATGCCACAACCTTTCGACCGCCGAAGTACGAGAGGGACTGTAACGTAGCAAATGCTACGCCACAATATCTATTTCCCATTTAGCGCCCACACCTAACATTATATATTCCATTTACTGCCCACCCCTAGTATTGTATGTACCGACATACCTATACATACATACTGGCCCAACAATCATCGCGCAAGCACTAGGCAATCCAGCGATGGTGAACGCACAATGCTTGGGAATTTTCGTTCGTGGCGCGCTGTGCGCGACAATGCGAGCATAATTCTCAATGTGTTCATAGTTTCATATGACTATAATGATTGGCCGGAATACACCAGGCACACTTCGCCGTAGGTAAGTGAAGTGCGTGTCGGCCGCCATCGGCCGTCGACAAGGGGTGCCCTTTGGGTTAGGAGGGTGCATCACAAGGTCGGTTCCACCGACGGTATGCCCCCCTGCTTATCGGGCGCCCTGCCGGTTTACCCACATTTCCGGTGAGTAAGACGGGATTTACACCCCCTATTACTCACTAGAAAGGTAATGCACGAGCAGCCTTCTCGGGTAGGAAGGAAACCCGTCCTAACGCCAGTGGCGGGGCGGATTTCCCCACTACCCTGGCAGACTGCCCGAGCCAATATAAATACATTCCAGGGACTCCCTTTGGGTCGACGGGGGGTAAATTTACAAGGTCGGTTCTGCCGATTTTTTTTTAATTCAGGCGCAGAAACGAATAAAAAGGTTAGCGCTATGAATTATTATTCATATCGATTAATGATTCGCGAAAATGAAGAATCCCATATCCATACCATCCTCCGTCTACATACCCATACCCACCCATACCTTACATATTACATCTTACATCTTACACTTACATCTTATTTCTTACATTCAAAATTCCCCCATACCGTGAGCAAAGATGTTTACAGATTAAAAATATTCACATATGATAATAATAATCTCACAAATGTGATTTTTTTAATCCAGGCGCAGAAACGAATAAAAAGTTAGCGCTATGAATTATTATTCATATCGATTAATGATTCGTGAAAATGAAGAATCTCACATTCTGAAATGCAGAAGGTTGTTCCACCAATTTGTGGTGGATATGTATGCAAAAATTGAGACCGAGCCCTTAAACTATATCAAATTCAACCATACTAAGTTACGGTCCGAGGAGTACATTCACTTACGGGATGCAGTGAATAACGATGGAAATGTGAATGACATCGGTAGAATGATCATATTACCAGCAAAATATACTGGTAGCCCGCGACACATGCATGAATATGCACAGGATGCCATTGCGTATGTTCGCGCTGGGCCGGATCTGTTTATTACTTTTACATGTAATCCGCAATGGAGTGAAATCAAAGACCATTTGTTTCCTGGCCAATCCCCAATTGATCGACACGACATAACTGCAAGTATTTTCAAACTAAAATTAAAATCACTTATGGACTTTATTGTCAAACATAGAGTGTTTGGAGAGGTGCGTTGTTATGTGTATTCCGTTGAATGGCAAAAGCGGGGATTACCGCACGCACACATTTTGATTTGATTGGTTGATAAAATTACACCGGATCAAATTGATAGTATGATATCAGCTGAAATACGGGATCAAACGATTGATACAGATTTGTTCGAAGTCGTCACAAAAAATATGATACATGGACCTTGCGGTGCATCGAATGTGAACTCTCCGTGCATGATTGATGGAAAATGTTCGAAACGATACCCACGAACATTAATTTCGGATGCGGTCACAGGTGACGATGGATATCCGGCATATCGTCGTCGATCTATTGATGACAATGGTAAATCAACGATAATTAAGATGGGAAATAAAAATGTTGAAGTTAACAATCGTTGGATTGTTTCATATTGTCCATTGTTGTCCAAAACATTCAAAGCGCATATTAACGTGGAATACTGCAATTCCGTTAAATCAATTAAATACATTTGCAAATATGTAAATAAAAGAAGCAATATGGCTGTATTCGGTGCAGTCCAAAATGACAACGACGAGATTAAAAAATATCAAATGGGGCGTTATATAAGCAGCAATGAAGCGATATGGGGAATTTTTTCATTCCCAACACGAAAGACATCCAACAGTCGTTCATTTAGCGCTTCACCTTGAAAATGACCAACACCTTTATTTTACTCCTGAAAATGCAGCGCTTAGAGCAACAAGTGCACAGTCTACAACTTTGACTGCCTTTTTTCATTTATGTCAATTGGACGATTTTGCAAGAACATTGATATATGCAGAAGTGCCACAATATTTCACATGGGATAAATCCAGGAAAACATTTCAAAGGCGAAAATAAGGAAAACCAGTTCAAGGTCATCCTAATGTGTTCTCAACAGATGCATTAGGACATATTTGTGCAGTTCATCCAAATAATGCTGAGTGTTTTTACTTGCGATTGTTGTTAATTAATGTTCGTGGCCCAACATCATTGCAAGCTTTAAGTACAATTAATTGTGAATTGTGCGCTACATATCGTGAAGCATGTCAACAATTAAATTTCTTGGAGGATGATAAGCATTGGGAAAATACGCTTGCCGTTTCAGCTGTAATAGCCAGTCCACATCAAATACGAATATTATTTTCGATAATAATTGCAATGTGCTCCCCATCTAATCCATTGGAATTATGGAATAATTTCAAAGATTATATGGCAGATAATATTTTAAACCAAATGCATCGAAATACTGCAAATTTGAGTAGGAATTCACATTGGAAATTTACAATGAAGCATTGATAAGGATTGACGACATTTGTTTGTCGATGTCAAACAAATCGTTAGTACAATTGGGCATGCCAGCAGCAAATCGTCTAATCCATGATATGTTCAATCGAGAACTGGAGCGTGAATACCATTATGATTTTAATGAACTAAACACATTTGTAACATCAAATTAACGAAATTGTATGACCAACAGCAATATGTTTATGATACAATCATAAATAATGTTAGCCATGGAACTGGTGGATTGTTTTTCTTGGATGCTCCTGGGGGAACAGGCAAGACCTATTTGATTTCATTGATATTAGCAACAATTCGATCAGATAATAACATTGCATTGGCACTCGCTTCTTCCGGCATTGCGGCTAAATTAATGGAAGGCGGTTGCACAGCACTTTCTGCATTAAAGTTGCCTTTGAACATGCAGGTAAATGAAACACCAACATTTAATATTTCGAAAACATCTGGAATGGCTAAAGTTCTTAAAGTATGTAAGCTCATCGTATGGGACGAGTGTACTATGGCACATAAGAAATCATTGGAAGTACTTCATAGAACTTTGAAAGATCTACGAGGAAGCCAAACAGGCTTTGGAGGTGCCATGATTTTATTGGATGGAGATTTCAGGCAAACATTACCTGTGATCCCAAAATCCAGGGCTGCAGATGAAATCAATGCATGTTTAAAATCATCGTATTTATGGAGACATGTAAACACGCTTAAACTTACTACAAACGAACGTGTTCAACTACAAAACGATCCGTCAGCAGCTGAATTCTCACAGCAATTACTGAAAATCGGAAATAGCCAAATGTCTGTCCATCTAACAGGAATGATTACATTGCCTAACAATTTCTGCACTTCTGCACAGTCTAAAGAGGCATTGATACAGAGTGTATTTCCAAACATAGCTCAACATTACAAAAACTATGATTGGCTCAGCGAAAGAGCAATTTTAGCTGGGAAAAATAACGACGTCAATGATATAAATGCAGCTATTCTGGATCAAATGCCTGGTGACATAGTTGCATATAAGTCAATGGACACTACTAATGATCAAGATGATGTCGTAAATTATCCAACTGAATTTTTAAGCTCACTCGATTTGCCAGGCCTACCACCTCATAATTTACGATTAAAAATTGGAGCACGAATTATTATGCTGCGCAACATTAATGTGCCACGACTTTGCAACGGTACCAGACTCGCTGTGAAGAAGCTAATGGGTAACGTTAATGAAGCAACAAGGAGAAAACGTTTTGATACCCAGAAATCCACTAGTTCCGACGGATTTACCATTCGATTTCAAACGTTTGCAGTTCCCTATTCGCCTTGCCTTCGCTATGACAATTGATAAGGCGCAAGGACAGTCTCTACAAATGTGCGGTATTAATTTAGAATACCCAATTTTTTCTCATGGACAATTGTATGTAGATTTCTCACGGGTAGGTAAACCATCGCCATTATTCATTTACGCGAAAGATGGAAAAACCAAAAACATTGTCTACCAAAAAGTGTTACAATAAAGTTCGAATGAAATTGTATCAAAGAATTTGCTTTGTTTCGTATTAACTTTATTCTCTTTCAGCAAATTATTGAATGTTTCGCCTAGCGAAGCGGGCGAGGGTACGCTAGTACATTATAAAATTAAGAATTGCTTCAAATAAATGTTTTCGTACATTTAAACCAATACGGGTAATCCCCGGTTAACAAATAGACAACATCGGTTAATTCGTTGTAGTTCTATAACATAGAACAAAAACAGCAACAACTTTGAAACCGCCTTACCAATAAGCACAACTTTAACACATAATTACATACGAAGTATGAAGTGTGTAAAAAGAATAAAATATACAAAGAACGCAATTGGGAAAAACTTTACAACAACTAAGGCATGACGTGGCTGAATGCGTTTGTAACACTTCAACCATCGTAGGAGTGCGGGTTCAAATTCCACTCCCGGGAGAAAAGGCTTTGAAGAGATTTACAAGGTATAATCGAAACAGCTGTCGCCTTGTCCGTCCTGATGTCACGTTGTTTAAATTTTTCCCAAATTATTAAATACATTTTTTTTTTATATAATTTGTTTGTTGCCAATCTATTTTAAAATAATAAGCAAATTATATAACTAATGACCAAGAAAAGTGACTTATATTATTGAACTCCATTGAGGTCAATAATAATATATGTGCTTACAATTATGCAACTTACATAAATGTATGCTTATACTCAGACATCTAAGTAACATTTTAATATTTAAGTTTTACATTTAATTATTAAATTGTAAAGGGAAGGTCTAATACATGATGCCTTTTAAGTCTAATAATTTCATTAGATTCATCAAGTAATGCAACTTCTAGCGCGTTATCATCATGATTGCTTATTCTCTGTAAATATTTTGCACTATTTTTTTTAAGTTCATTTTTTATAAAAGGAATTTCTAGATCAGAATGAATGGCTTTATTAGTAAGGAACCAGGGTGCCCAGTAATTAATCTTAAAGTTTTTGACTGGTATCTTTGTAGAATTTCTATGTTCGAATTACTAGCAGTACCCCACAGTTGTACTCCGTAGGTCCATACTGGCTTTGTATATTAAAATTTTATTTTTAAGATCTAACGGTGATTTCGGGCCTAGCAGCCAGTAAAGTTTGTTGTTTTTTATCTTTAATTGTTTGTGTTGTGAATATGGCATTTCCAGGTTAGCCGTTTGTCTAAATGTATACCAAGATATTTGACACTATCATGTTTGGGAATTATATCACCATTTAGCTGCAGTGAAGGGCAGTCTTTCCGTCTAAGTGAAAACAAAACGTGCACAGATTTGTTTCTGTTTACTTTTATTTTCCTTCGGTCCAGCCACGTCTGTATATCGTTTAATTCTCTATGAACTAGATTACTTGCATCAACTGGAGACTGACTTGATGCTAGTATAGCGGTGTCATCAGCATATGTAGCAATTAGAACATTTTCGGTTTCGCGTATGTCAGATGTAACAAGTAAGGAAGGCTAAGTTCGGGTGTAACCGAACATTACATACTCAGCTGAGAGCTATGGAGACAAAATAAGGGAACCATGTAGGAAAATGAACCTAGGGTAATCCTGGAATGTGTTTGTATGACATGTGTATCAAATGGAAGGTATTAAAGAGTATTTTAAGTGGGCCATAGTTCTATAGGTGGACGCCACTCAGGGATATCGCCATAAAGGTGGACCAGGGCTGACTCTGGAATTTGTTTGGGTATCAAATGAAAGGTGTTAATGAGTATTTTAAAAGGGAGTGGGCCTAGTTCTATAGGTCGGACGCCTTTTCGAGATATCACCATAAAGGTGGACCAGGGGTGACTCTAGAATTTGTTTGTACGATATGGGTATCAAATGAAAGGTGTTAATGAGTATTTTAAAAGGGCGTTTACCCTAGTTCTGTAGGTGGACGCCTTTTCGAGATATCGCCATAAAGGTGGAACAGGGGTGACTCTAGAATTCGTTTGTACAATATGGGTATCAAACGAAAGGTGATAATGAGTATTTTAAAAGGGAGTGGGCCTTAGTTCTATTGGTGGACGCCTATTCGAGATATCGCCACAAAGGTGGGCCAGGGGTGACTATAATGTGTTTGTAAGATATGGGTATCAAATTAAAGGTATTATGTCGGTTTTAAAAGGGAGTGGTGGTAGTTGTATATGTGAAGCCGTTTTAGAGACATCGAACAAAATGTGGACCAGGGTGACCCAGAACATCATCTGTCGGGTACCGCTAATTTATTTCTATATGTAATACCACAAACAGTATTCCTGCAGAGCTTCCAAGGGCTTTTGATTTCGTACTGCAGAACTTTTTCATTTTCTTCTACTTAATATGGTAGGTGTCACACACATTTTACAAAGTTTTTTGTAAAGCTATATTTTGCGTCAATAAACCAATTCATCTACCATGTTTCATCCCTTTTTTCGTATTTGGTATAGAATTATGGCATTTTTTTCATTTTTCGTAATTTTCGAGATCGAAAAAGTGCGTGGTCATAGTCGGATTTCGGCCATTTTTTGTATCAATACAAAGTGAGTTCAGATAATTACGTGAACTGATTTTAGTAAAGATATATCGATTTTTGTTCAAGTTATCGTGTTAACGGCCGAGCGGAAGGACAGACGGTCGACTGTGTATAAAAACTGGGCGAGGCTTCAACCGATTTCGCCCTTTTTCACAGAAAACAGTTATCGTCCTAGAATCTAAGCTCCTACCAAATTTCACAAGGATTGGTGAATTTTTGTTCGACTTATGGCATTAAAAGTATCCTAGACAAATATAAAGATGAATAAAAACATTTTTACAGCACTTAACAATATCGTTGATGTATAGACTAAATCAAATGGGACCAATAATAGATCCCTGGGGTACCCCAGCTGTAATTGGCACCAAATCAGAGCAGTTATTTTTTAGTACAACCTTTTGCCATCTGTTCGTAAGATAGCTTACAATCAATCCAACTGCATCGTGATTAAATCCAAAGTAAGCGTAAAGTTTTTGCAAGAGGATCTTATGACAAATAGTATCAAACGCCTTAGAAAAGTCTAATAATGTAAGAATAGTAAGATCTCCTCTGCCAAAAAATGGTCTCATATCTTCCATCACTCAAATAGGAGACCACTCTCTGATAGATACACTCTCATTTGATTTAAAATTAATCTTTCAAAAACCTTTGATAATGCCGGTAAAATTCTGATTGGTCTTAAATCACATAGTTGAGTTGCATTACACTTTTTAGCAACAGGTGTTATATTAGCTACTTTCCAAATGTCAGGGAACCTAGAAGTTGTCAATGAAAAATTTAAAATGTGAGTAAATCGGCCAATAATATAGGGCAGAATTAACTTTATAAACTTTAAACTGATACTGTCCTCACCTACTGCATTTGATTTAACTGAAAATATACACGGTATAACTTCAGATTCACTAAAATTTTTTAAAACTAAATATAATATCGCTATGAAGAACAAGTTCACAATTCTGTTCGAATCGAGCGCTATGAACAGGCATCTTTATTGAAAAATATTCGTTCATATCGTCAGGGTCAACTATAAACTCAGACTTCATTTCCAATTTCACCCCAAGACTTCTTAGATTGTTCCACAGCACTTTAGAAGGAAACTTGACGTTGAGTTTGCTTTGGAAGGAAGATTTCTTAGCTCTGCGCGTTGCTTCCGTAGCTCTGTTACGCATTAGTTTGCACTTTCCCAATTTTCCTCAGCCTTTTTTCCAGGCAGAGTCACACCTGTGCCTTGCATTTATAGCTTTACGTACCTCCATGGCTGCTTTTTTTTACTTATTTTTATTTTCTTTAAAGGAATGTATTTATAATAGAGGTAACTAACCAACATGGAGAATTAACCAACAGTCATTCCATAGTAGGACGGACGCTTCAGTAGCTAGCTCATTAACAGTAATTTTGCTAAAATCACGAAAGTGTGTGAAATCTGGTGGTCTGTATACAGGAGAATTTAAAGCAATACTGTTTATCCCCCGTTAACTCATACAAATAGACAACATTGGTTAATTCGTTGTAGTTCTATAAAATAGAACAAAAACAGCAACAACTTTGAAACCGCCTTACCAATAAGCATAACTTTAATACATAATTACACGAAGTAAGTAGTGTGTAAAAAGAATAAAATATACAAAAAAGGCAATTGCGAATAACTTTACAACAACTAAGGCATGATGTGGCTGAATGCGTTTGTAACACTTAAAGCATCGTAGGAGTGCGGGTTCAAATCCCACTCCCGGGAGAAAAGGCTTTGGAGATATTTACAAAGTATAATCGAAACAGCTGTCGCCTAATCCGTCCTGATATTACGTTGTTTAAATTTTTCCCAAATTAGTAAATAAATTATAAAATTAAAAATTGCTTCAAATAAATGTTTTCATACATTTAAAGCAATACTGTTTATCCCCTGTTAACTCATACAAATATACAACATTGGTTAATTAGTTGTAGTTCTATAAAATAGAACAAAAACAGCAACAACTTTGAAACCACCTTGCCAATAAGCATAACTTTAATACATAATTACACGAAGTATGTTGTGTGTAAAAAGAATAAAATATACAAAAAAGGCAATTGAGAATAACTGCACAACAACTACGGCATGATGTGGCTGAATGCGTTTGTAACACTTCAACCATCGTAGGAGTGCGGGTTCAAATCTCACTCCCGGGAGAAAAGGCTTTGAAGAAATTTACTAGGTATAATCGAAACAGCTGTCGCCTTGTCCGTCCTGATGTCACGTTTTTTTTAATTTTTCCCAAATTAGTAAATAAATTATAAAATTAAAAATTGCTTCAAATAAATGTTTTCATACATTTGAAGCAATACTGGTAATTCCCGGTTAACTCATACAAATATACAACATTGGTTAATTCGTTGTAGTTCTATAAAATAGAACAAAAAGAGCAACAACTTTGAAACCGCCTTACCAATAAGCATAACTTTAACACATATTTACATACGAAGTATGTATTGCGTAAAAAGAATAAAATATGCAAAGCAGACAACTGGGAAACAACTATACAAAAACTAAGGCATGACGTGGCTGAATGCGTTTGTAACACTTCAACCATCGTAGGAGTGTGGGTTCGAAACTCACTCCCGGTAGAAAAGGCTTTGGAGAAATTTACTAGGTATAATCGAAACAGCTGTCGCCTTGTCCGTCCTGATGTCACGTTGTTTAAATTTTTCCCAAATTATTAAATAAATTACAAAATTTAAAATTGCTTCAAATACATGTTTTCATACATTTAAAGCAATACTGTTTATCCCCTGTTAACTCATACAAATAGACAGCATTGGTTAATTCGTTGTAGTTCTATAAAATACAACAAAAACAGCAACAATACCAGTTTCTTTGAAGCCGCCTTACCAATAAGCATAACTTTAACACATATTTACATACGAAGTATGTATTGCGTAAAAAGAATAAAATATGCAAAGAAGGCAACTGGGAAACAACTATACAACAACTAAGGCATGACGTGGCTGAATGCGTTTGTAACACTTCAACCATCCTAGGAGTGCGGGTTCAAATCCCACTCCCGGGAGAAAAGGCTTTGAAGAGACTTACAAGGCATAATCGAAACAGCTGTCGCCGTGTCCGTCCTGATGTCACGTTGTTTAAATTTTCCCCAAAATTATTAAATAAATTATAAAATTAAAAATTGCTTCAAATAAATGTTTTCATACATTTAAACCAATACGAGAAATCCCCGCTTAACTCATACAAATAGACAACATTGGTTAATTCGTTGTAGTTCAATAAAATAGAACAAAAACAGCAACAGTACCAGTTTATTTGAAACCGCCTTACCAATAGGCATAACTTTGGCACATAATAACAAACGAAGTATGTAGTGAGTAAAAAGAATAAAGTATGCAAAGAAGGCAATTGGGAAAAATTTTACAACAACTAAGGCACGACGTGGCTGAATGCGTTTGTAACACTTCAACCGTCGTAGGAGTGCGGGTTCAAATCCCACTCCCGGGAGAAAAGGCTTTGAAGAGATTTACAAGGTATAATCGAAATAGTTGTCGCCTTGTCCGTCCTGATGTCACGGTGTTTAAATTTTTCTCAAATTATTAAATAAATTAAAAAATTAAAAAATTGCTTCAAATAAATGTTTTCATACATTCAGGCCCGGCCACAGGGGGACAGGATTTGGGGGTTCGAACGGGGATTCGTATGGGGTTATGGAACGTAAGTAACAATCAATGTGACACTTAAACCCCCAAATTAGCCAAAATTCGTTTTTATTGTAAAAGTAATACTTTCGGTAATACGGTCGCTTAAAAATCGCTTGCAATTTTTAGAGTTTTTTTTTGGTCAAGGCGACTTTAAAACTGCTTAAAAATGGTACTTTGTTAGACTAAAATTTAATAGCTACGAAACTGTATCTCGGGTTTTTTGATCTTGAACCCTTAAAATATATGAACGTTGTGAACGCCGTATATTTATATGGCTTTGAAATAACATTCCTATAAAAATAATTTTGAAGTAAAAACGAAATTATATAAATGCGTAAAACGTGTCAATTACGAGTGGGTTGTATATGACTTTATGTCACGCTCTACAAAGTGTTAATCAGGATTTAGGCGAAGTAGTGGAGCTAGCAGATGCTGCCAGAAACATTTTCGTATTGAGGAGGGAACGTGTGGAAGAAAATTTCAAAACAATTTTTCAAGCAACTTTGGGTATATGTATCATATTTATGAGATTGAAATTCGAAAACCAAGACTTGCACGAACGAATTTACAGCGTGAAATTGAAGAATGCTATCGAATTTCGTATACATTCCTTACTTGGATCTTTTCATAACGCATTTGCCAGATCGATTTTTGAAACACAGAGAAATTTTGTCTAACTTCACTTGTCTCTTCCCTGACAACACAACATTTTGATATAGAGTCTTGTTGTAAATTATTCAAGACATATGAACCTATTTTGCATAACTCATTGCCAGCAATATGGACGAGTGAGGCTCAGCTGTGGAGCGAGCGCATCGCGAGTATAAAGATTCATAATTCATTAGAAGCCCTTGATATTTGTAACGCTGATGCTTTCCCCAATATACATCAAGTCCTGAGAATCATGGCTTTTTTGCCTGTTACGACTGCCAGAAATGAACGAACGTTTTCAATTTTGCGTCGCCTTAAGACTTACCTAAGATCGACAATGTGTGAAGACCGCCTTAATGGCCTTGCTGCGCTTAATATTCATCGCAATCTACACGTCGATGTTGAATTCGTATTAAAAGAATTTTTCTCTGTACCTAGACGGGTCGCACTCTTGAAAGATTAGTAGTTTGAAAATAACTACAATTTGGTTTATATTTAATAAATAAATTATAAAAGAATCATATTTTTGGATATTTGGTTTTTGTTATTGCAAGTAATTTTTAGTATCCGCTAGATACACCCACGCCCCTCCCCCGCCACTCTAATTCTTCCTTCGAATACAAGATTCCTTATCTCGGCAGTAATATTTGCTACAAAAATATAACATTAAATTTTTTATATTGTCTTTTATGCTAATTTATTTTATATCTTATTTTATTTTATTAAATATATTATTTCAGTTTAGTTTATTATTATTTAAATGCAACTTGACTGAATCGGAAAATTTCACGTTGTATATTAAACGAGAAAAAAAACCGTTCCAAAAACGTTTTTGATTTTAGGTCAAAACGGCAACCGGCATCATAGCGACCGTATTGCATAGGCCGTATATTACCTACTATATTTATTATTAGGCTAACTTTGTTGGATTATATGCCCATTAATCCGATGCTTGGATCCCCCCGTGCCAAGGGTTTCTTAGGGGGCCCGCGATTTAGAGGTACTAAGACATTTTTTTAATTCAGGAGAGTCTTTAGTTGTTCCATGTGCAAAATTTTAAGCCGAATTTCAAAAGCAACGAATATTGATACTGATTTTTTTGCCAGGGCCTGAGGAGACAATAAAAACATCAAACAAAATGTGTTTCTCAGGGGGCCCGCGATGTAGAGGTACTAAGGCATTTTTTTTAATTCAGGAGAGTCTTTAGTTGTTCCGTGTGCAAATTTTAAGCCGAATTTCAAAAGCAACGAATATTGATAATGATTTTTTGCCTGGGCCTGAGGAGACAATAAAAACATCAAACAAAAATGTATGTTTACATGAATCGAAATCGTAAGGTTTTCGTGGTGACACTGATGAAAGTTCGTCTTCAAAAAGTCGTCCAACAATACCACCAACTCTGTATCAAAGTCCAGATTATTTAAACGACTTCGATAACGGTACCGTGAATAATAAGTTTTTGCGATCTGAAGAAGTCAACGAAAAAAGTGTCCTGCTATTTTTCCACGTGATTGTCATGACGAGGCATTTCCTACCTCGTTGTTAAACAGAATCTTGCCAAATGGAGAGAAAGTAGAGCGTGACTAGTTAGTGTTGAGTGCCCATAACAATGCTTTTTATTGCCTACCATGTCGTCTGTTAAGCACCAATACTTTAAATCGGCCTAAAATTGTTCTGCGGATATTCGAGATTCCAGGTATGGAAGAAGCTATACGATAAACTGCCATCACACGAAGATACTCAAGATCACATTAAATATTATATTCAATGACGATCTTTACAAAATCTAATTCAAAAGGAGGCTACAATAGATACACTTATCAATGAAAAGCTAGTCACTGAAACTCAAAAGTGGAAAGAAATTTTATATAGAATTTTGGACACTTTTTGGGTGAAAAAGGCCTAGCTTTCAAAGGGGAAAGTATATATCTTGGTGAACGAAACGATGCACATTTTTTGAGCATCTAAGATCTCATAAGCCAATATGATCCGATACTTAGAGATCATTTGGAGAAAGTTAGGATTTCACAATAGCAGCTCAAACGTTTACAAGTTCACTATCTTTCCCCAAACATTCAGAAAGAGTTTATAGAAATGTGTGCAAAGCACGTGAGGGAAACTATATTAGATCAAGGCAAGAAAGCCAAGTATTTTGCTATTATTGCTGATGCTCTGCCTGATGCCAATCACGTTGACTACGTTTATTTTGCGCTAACTCCATTTCAATTCGAAGGAAACAAATTTTACAATTCTAGAACGGTTTTTGGCTTTCGTGAATTGTAACCAAAAAACTGGTCAGAAAATCGTTGATCTAATTTGCCATACTTGATTGAAGATTGTCGTGTACAAGGGTACGACAACGGCGCCAATATGAAAGGAGCTTACAACGGAGAACTACGTCACATTCTCGACAAAAACTCGAATACTGATTACTCGCCTTGTGCAACCCACAGTCTCAATTTATGTAGTGTTGATGCTGCAGAATGTTGTACGGCTGCAATTATTTTCTTCGCAGTTGTACAAAAATGTTTTACTATTTTCAGCAGCACTCCACAATGATGGGACATCCTCCAAAAAAAAAAATGTACCGAGCTCTCTTCATAGTCTTTCAGCCAAAAGCCAAATTTGACTGCGCAAGCATACGGCGATGTTACCGGCATTCTCAAGTACATCAACAAGTTCGAATGTATCTTGCTGCCTTCACTTTGGTTCAAAATACTGACTACCACTAATGAAAGAAACGTGGTCCTCCAAGCTAGAGATGCCACCACAGATGTGGAGGTCCGACATCTAAATTCATTATTAGCTGATTGGAACTTGATCAGGAACCAATGGGAAACGAATGCAAAACAGTTGCTATTCAATTGAACATCTCGCCAAAGTTTCCGAGCATTCGAAAGAGAAAACCCAAAAGACGTTCTGAGCATAATTTAAATGAGATAATTACGGATGATTCAGAGTTCGATTTTATAAACAATATATTCCTGGTGATCGTTGATTCGGTAATCACTGGCATTACTGAACGATTTGCAGTTATGAGAAATTTGAGCTAGACGTTTTTTTTGTGCGAATTTGAAGACATGAATGAAACTACGGTTCGGGCGAGCGCAGCAAAATTTGTCGAAAAATACAAGTCGGACATTTCTCAAAGCTTCCAATGCGAAATAATTCACTTGAAACATATTTACGAAACAAATTTTGATAAAGGTCTGTCACCATTGGAATTGCTAAATGCCATCTACATATGTTCAAAATCTGTATACAATAGGGCGGGTCGATTTAAAAATCGCTCATTGCTCTGTGAAAATCGTATTCTAGGGATCAAAATAAGAAACTTTACCGAAGGAACCATACCTCTAAAACGAATTCTGATGTCCCCCCCCCTTTGGGTCGAACTTTTGGGTAGGGGCAATTTCAATTCTACCTGCTGTGTCTTGTGGTGGCTTAAAAAAAAACAACACAAGCAATTTTACGATCTGCAATTGTGTCACAGTGATACCTTCATTTTTTAAAACGGTTGAATAAAAAACCCACACAACTATGTTTACGACATGCAAATGCAACACAGTGATGCCTTGGTTTTAAAAGGGGGTTGTAAAAACGCTAATTTCTAATAATTTTTTTAATTTCTTTTCTATTACTAAGCTAAATTAATTTTTCATTTACATATGTTCTGACTAAATAAATTTCTAAAGAGAAAAATAAACTCCAAAAGGAAAAAACATAGGCATTTCAAAGTGGGATTTTTCAAAATTTGCCCCTACGACCCAAAGGGGGGGACATCAGAATTCGTTTTAGAGGTGTATGGTTCCTTCGGCAAAGTTTCTTATTTTGATCCCTAGAATATGATTTTCACAGAGCAAAGGGCGATTTTTTTGTCTCCCCACAAATCGACCCGGCCTAGTATACAAGTTTCCCCAAAATGTGTGTTGCTTTACGTGTCTTTTGCATCAAACCTGTCACTGTAGCTAGTGCACTGTTTTGGCAAGACAGTTAAATTTTGATATTATTACAAAAAATTTTGCAGCGAAAAAGGAAGTAAAGCCACTCTTTGATATCCGAACTTTCTATATTGAATAATTAAAATTTATAATCATTAAATTTATCAGAAATGCATTAAAATGTTACCAAATAACTAGAAAAGAAAAGATTATTTTAAGCAATATGTGGCTGTTAAAAGAGAATTTTATTTTAAGCAATATGTGGCTGTTAAAAGAGAATTTTATTTCTACGTTACAATAAAATATTATATAGGTGTAAATATTTTGTGTTAATTTTATTGTCAGCTCTTAGTCCAAAAATCATTTAGTTGATGTGGCAAAGATTTTTTTAATGTATTCCATCAATAACACACACACATATTGTCCTCTGAAGCATATATACTTTTTCGGAAAGGGGAGAAAAAATAAAAATACACGTGTATCGGCGATTTTCATGTACACGTCAGAATTTTTTTTTTATGTACATATAAAGTATAAAGCTCACAGTGTCCGTCTGTCCGCCTGTGTGAAAGACTTTGGATCGATTTTTAACCCTTTTTCCGTGATCCAATCGAGCTGAATTTTTACAGACAGACTCGTGGTAATGTCTGTATCACGTCAAATTTAAAAAAGAAATTGATTTTTATCAATTCTCATATTATCCTGAATTAAAAAAATATATATATTTTTTCTCTTTTTTCTGCATAGCTAGAAGGGACTCCAAATATTTAAACTACTAAAGCGTTCCGAAGAAAGAAAAGTTTATCAATAGTAACTCTCTAACACTGAACTGTTTATCGCGGACAGACGGACACTACGAGCTTTACACTTTATACATACAAAACTTCTGACGTGTATTAGTGAATTTTTCGTAGGGGCCCGTAAATTGTTTAGTCCCGGGCCCGGATTTTCTCTCTACGGCCCTGGATATAGGCCTACTGGGGAACCGAGCACTCAAAACTAACTTCGGCAGCGCGCCAACGGCATACCTCCCGGATGGTGTTGAAAAGCTATTTTTCAATTCCATTTCAAGTAATTTCGCCATAATTCTATGTTAATTTCATTTGATTTTACATACCTTTTATATTTTTGTTTAAGGAGCTCCATACCAAAATTAGACCAGTTTACTATATTTCCACTCACTGCTTAACTATTAACGCATTATTGCACTACCCCCAACACTGGATGGATAGATTGAGTTGATAAAAATACAAGTTGGTCGAATTTCGACCACAGGCGATACTAGTTAATATTATTATCATTGGCTGTACAAATAAACTAAAAATTTCATTCGCTGGTGATACTTTACAATAAAAAACTAAATGAGGAAATAAAAAAGTCCATACACGAAAAAACATAGATATCGGAACATAAAACCAATTTTTTATTATCGATATTTTTACAGATATTCTGTCTAAGAGACGAAAAATTTATCCGCACACATTAAGGGTTTGATTGAATGGATTAAATAAACACTCTGGCGTATTGAGTTTGAACAGATATGTTTATCATTCCAACATATAAATACAGTTCAACCACTGTGCACTCTTTACTGCACAACATGGGGGTTAATTCAATTGACAGAAATTGAATTGTATCTAGTTATACAAACTGAGCACTCAATAAACGCAAGAACGAAATGTTTTAATGGAAACAATTGAGACATATGTCTGTTAAGCCACTTTAAGGGTATAATATAATTGGGATTTTACTGCAAATGTAATCATCTTGCTCAAAACATAACCAACTTATTTATTGTCCCAAAGGAAAAATCCTTCAACTAGTAAAAACAAAAATAATTACAGTTGTCATCTTAAACAGGTTTTTCCTGAAACAGCTGGCATATTGCCGCCTCTAAGTATTGTATCCATATTTCAACGTACAATGTTTGGACCATGATAAGCTTCTCATAAAAACTTTATCTGTGTTAGCAGATACCTCAAATCCATGCAAAAAAACGTGAGTACCCCAAAAACAATTTTACTCAAAGAAGTATCGACATCAGATAAGATGTGAAAGCGCTCCATTGAATGTCTGTAAGCCGTTTGCTTTTGCTTAGAAAAAAATTTAAATTGAAAAACAAAATTAAGCGAGCATAACATGTTTGTTGTTGCTTTTAAATATAAACTTTTTTCTAAGAGGGCAGAAACAATTTTGAGGCTTTAGAAACAAAAACGTCCATAATTATTTTCAACACAGTCTTCGACTAGCAGTCATACCGTACGGTCGTTCCGTGCTTATTGTTTATTGATTTGACTCTCTTTCGCCACATTCTTAGAAAAGTCCAACAACCAACAAACCGGTTTCTACTCACTGTGACGTCCTGAACAAATAATTTATCGCGTGTGCTAGAGTGAGTATCTCTATGATGGCCCCCGGGGCCACAAGACTAGGGGATAATAGATTTGCCCTATTATCCCCACCCACCCGGGCCAAACGAAAAAAAACTGTGACTATCACCGAGGACTTCCCGCAACTCCCAGTGACAAAAAAGATGACCCTAAATTTGTCACATTAAAGCTCAAAAACTCTAATAAATCGTTTCCTGATTATTCAGTGTTTGCTTTGCACAATTCACTACTTACCTTAGCTGTAGCGGGTTTAGGGCGGGGGTCGAAGGGGCGAGTTTTTTTATAGACGTTTTTTGAAGAAACATTTGCTTTTCCACAATTTTTTGAGAAGAGAAACAATATTATTTGTAGAAGAATAGTTTTATAAAACTTAAAATAACACCTAGCGATGCTTTGATCACCATTTAATCTCTTTTCCTTTAGGTTTTTAGTACATAACTGCGACTTCCACCTACCTATGTATATATAGGAAAAGAAGTGAGTAATATTCACTACTTAAAAATATTTCAAATATAACCCAATGCTACCACTTTATCATAAATCTACCACTATTTTCTGAAAAATCTACGACTAAACAAAATTTTAAAGTCCGCACACTGTTAATTGCTCGGCTAAGTTGACCGAGTATGAGCGTCCACGTCCCGCTCTAAAAAGTTAACTATGTATTGGTTAACTTTTCTGAGCTCATAAATTTTTTCAGATCTAACCGTTTCTTTGGCAATAAAAAAAGTGCGTGTATTCCCCGTATTCCTGTATGAAAAATTATTGTCGGTGTCGCGTGGCGCAAATGTAGTTAGTCATGGGCATTTAAACTTGTGAGTTGTGTACTTGTGTTAGCTTGTGTTAAAGCTTGTGTTTTGGTTAACTTTTTCGCGATTCTACTGTATTAACCTTAAAAAATTAAAAAATTTAACCTAATTCATTCGATTTACCGACTCGTTCGGCATCGTGAACTATTAAATCTGTTTAATTAATCGACAATTGGAAGTTCGAGTGACAGATAACCAGCAAACTAAAAGACCGAGGGCGGAGGAACTTGAAAATGGTAAGTACGAATTTTCCATTAAAGTGTGATTCGGGTTTTTCCATCGAGCATGCATTGCTATTTTCATATAATCGTTAAACATTTAATAAAATTTCATGAATCAGACTGCTTTTTAACAGTGGAGTATAAATAACAGTAGCGAGCAATATATTTGCACCAGCTTTTTTTCGTGAGATCACTGGAATATAGTATGTTTATGCATATACTGAAGTCGCGGCAAGAAAATAAGTGCATATAGCTTGCTTTTATATCTTTTTTTTTAATATCAAAAGATGAATCTTGTGTCTACGTATTTCTAATTCGCTACATCAATCAGCATCAAAAAAAATTCAAGTAGAAAAACTTCATAACATGCAAATATTGCTCACTGCTACTACGTGAATCAAAGAGAATTCTTGAATAACGTGAAATAAATATTTACAGGACGGAAACTCTGATGGAAAAGATAATAAGAAGCGACGAGCTATCAAGAGCATCAAAGAATATTTTTGCAAGCTGCCAAAACTTCAAGAACAGGTATGCGATATAATACAAATGTAGAAAACGGAAGTAGTGTTCTACTCTTAGCTCATACTGATCGCGACGCTAATACATTGTTAGTTGATAATAATAATGAGAAAACGTTGCATTCAACATCTATGAATACTGAATCGGATTCGAATGTACCTATATCACTTTCACAAAATTCTATTGTTGAAAAATACGACATAGGTAATTTTGTGGGAAAAAACATTTATTCGATGATTATACGAAGTACAACTTACTAAAATATCCTTGGGTACCACCGAAGGACTATATCTTCCCTTTTTCGAGTCATAGTAAAAAAGGCAAAATAGAAAAGCGATACTTTAAACATCATTTTTTAACTGAATATGAGCGGCTTGTTTATTCTGAACAAAAAAAAGGATGTTTTTGCAAATATTGTTTCTTATTTGCAAGTGATACTGGTGACTCGAAATCGAATTTTCCTCTCAATGCACTTATCAAAGTTCCTGTGAGTTTGCAAAGTTGTCCGGTAAAGAAGGTGTACTAAATAACCACGCTGTTAACAAATGTCACTCTAAGTCAGCCCTTTTTAGTCAAGATTTCATAAATACTTATGAAAACGCAGAAAAGGAAATCACTAATTTGCTTTCTTCTCATCGCATAGAACAAGTTGAGAAAAATAGAAGATTCTTGGAGATTATTATAAAAACTATTATTCTTTGTGGGCGACAGTAGTTAGCATTAATAAGCCATACAGATGACGGTAAATTTAACTTCCCTGAATCAGCAACAGACGAGGGTAATTTTAGGGCAATTTTTAAATTTTTAGTCACTGCAGGTCATAAAGAGTTTGAAGAACTTTTAAATTCTATACATCCAAGAGCTACTTATATAAGCAACACGACTCAAAACGATCTCATTCAATTCTGCAAAGATAAAATTCAATCTATGATTTTTAATAATCGGGGATTGCCCATATTGCTTTTTTTTTTTTTTTTTTTAAATGTATGAAAACATTTATTTGAAGCAATTTTTTTAATTTTATAATTTATTTAATAATTTGGGAAAAAATTTAAACAACGTGACATCAGGACGGACAAGGCGACAGCTGTTTCGATTATACCTTGTAAATCTCTTCAAAGCCTTTTCTCCCGGGAGTGGGAGTCGAACTCGCATAAAGAAGGCAATTGGGAAAGACTTCACAACAGGCATGACGTAGCTGAATGCGTTTACAACCATTTCAACTATCGTAGGGGTGCGAGTTCGACTCCCACTCCCGGGAGAAAAGGCTTTGAAGAGATTTACAAGGTATAATCGAAACAGCTGTCGCCTTGTCCGTCCTGATGTCACGTTGTTTAAATTTTTTCCCAAATTATTAAATAAATTATAAAATTCAATCTATTTTGATAGAGAGGGTTAAAAACGCTAGATTTTTTGCAATTATTTTCGATGAAACTAATGATTGTAGTCATACTGAGCAACTCAGCCTTTGTGTTGGAGAGTACGAAGCTTATCGAGTGCAACCCTGTAAAATATATATTCCGCACTACTTAATAATACATAAATGTACATAAGCATTAATATTGCTAAGCTATATGAGATGTGAATTACTCTTTAACTTCCAGTTCTTTTCCAATCTTCTTAAAATAAAGTACGTAAGAAAACACAGGTTATGGACCCAGCCCTAACTAAATCGCGATAAATTTAACTTTTTAAATTTAAAAAAGAACAAGCGAAGAAATTAGGTGTGACGAGTTATAAATAACGAGAAGTACATCTAATTCAAGTAACCATGTCGACCGCATCAGTTAAGATTGATCCGATAAACGCGGATAACTACGACACCTGGAAATTACACATGCGGGCAGTTCTAATAAAAGGCGATCTATGGAGTTATACATCAGGTTCGACACCATATCCAAGCGATGAAAGTGCAGCTAAATGGAAATAGTTTGATCAGAAAGCATGCGCCGGTATAACGCTTTCAATATCTCCATCGGAATTAGGATTAATCTCCGAATGCGAAACTTCGTATGAAAAGTGAAAAAAATTGGAGTCTACATTTCAATCAAATGGGCCTGTGCGAAAAGCTACCCTATTAAAAGGCATCTCACTTGCACGCTTGAAGGAAGGTGATAACATATGTGATCATTTGAACGACTTTTTTCACGCAGTTAGCAAGCTAAAAGAAATAAATGTTACGGTTGGTGACGATTTATTGACAATTTTGCTGCTTTACAGTTTGCCTGAATCTTTTGAAACATTTCGTTGCGCTCTGGAAACTCGCGATAAGTTGCCCAACCCAGATATTCTTAGAGTGAAAATTCTAGAAGAAGAGCAATGAAGAAATTCAAAGGCGGCAACCGCAGAACAAAACGTATTAATTGCACATTCGAAGTATAGAAATACAAATAGGCAGGCTGGCAACGTACACAGCACTGACAAGCGAAAAGCAAATTCAGTTGAGAAAGAGAGACTTGACAAACGCACTTGTTGTAAGTGCGGCGAAGTTGGTCATATTTCTCGAAACTGCCGATCAAAACAAAATGCAAAATCTGAAAGTGCGAGTACACGACGATTAAACAGAAAAAACTATGCTGGTGGAATCTGCATTTTTATTGAACAACACAACAAACGATTATTGGTCTTTGGACAGTAGATGCTCATCACATATGTGCGCAAACAAAAGCAATTTCAACAATTTCAAAGAAATAAGCAAGACGCTGAATTTAACTAACAACGACACAGTGAAAATCACAGACATTGGCGACGTTTAGATAGTTGTCGACGAAGAGGGACATGAGGAACGGATAAATTTTGAAAAAGTGATATATGTAAATGAATTAAGAACAAATTTGCTGTCCGTATCCAAAATTGCAGATAGAGGACATGAAGTAACATTTCGTCGTGGTGAGGCGACCATCACACTGAATGGCGAATCGATGCTCGCACGCATTGGCGATCTCTACTATATATGAGCCGTTTATTTTGAAAGTGGCATAAGTCATTTCCAACTCATGGTCTTAAATGCATTGTTATTTTTGAACGAATGCATATATAGATGGTTCTACAATTATAAAATAATAATCAGAATTGCATCTTTTGGATATTGGACTCTAAAAAACTGGAGGCGAGGAGAGATACACACAAATTACCACTGAACCTAAACGACATGAAATGACTTATGCCACTTTCAAAATAAACGGCTCATATATTAAAAAGTACACAAACTACGAAAAGCATAGCAGAAGCGAAACTTGATTTATACACATGGCACGTTCGAATGGGGCACCTCAACGAAAAGGATTTAAAGCGAGCGCTCAGTATGGTACACGGTATGCATTCTGACGCGAAAGGAAAGCTACAAACTTGCGAAGTTTGCGTTAGCGAGAAGCAAACACAAGAAAGTTTTCCGAAGCAAAATGAAAAGCGTACTACACAATTGCTCGAAATCATATATAGCGACGTCTGTGGGCAAATGCGAACTTTTCTCACTCCGGTGCAAGGTACTTTGTTACATTTACCGACGATTTTTCTCGGTACAGCGAAGTTTATTTTATAAAACACAGGTCGCAAGTATTAAATATGTTTAAAAATTTTAAGAACTCGGTTGAAAATTTTACTGGAAAAAATATTAAAATGCTACTATCTGACAACGGCTTAGAATATATTGTAACGAATTTACTTGCAAATCCCCTTATTTGCAATCCTCGGCTAGCGTTTGTATCGATAAATTGTTGAATAAATAACTCCAATATGTAATAAAACTGTGCAACGGATAGCTTGCTTAATAACCAAACTGATTGATAGCTCAAATGAAACTCTTCTTTCAAAAATAATACTGCTATTGCTCGCTAGATAGCGTCTGAATCGAAACTGCTTATAGCGCCTCTACCGCTGGTGCTTTTATACTCTTTGATTTCCTCGTGGCATCTTCTAGGCGCTTCCAGAATTTACTTAGTTGCCGCCATATAATTATAACTACAGATGCACGTATATAGCTTCTCATATGCGTGCATTTGTGAGCGACACTTCAACAATTACAAGTGCATACTCTTCTCTGCTGCGTGTACGTACATATGTGTAGACATAATGTTTTATTCGTTTATGTAGATACAAGTGACTGTCTGCTTTATTGTTGTTGTGACTTCATTTACTTAGCATCAGACTAGGGATGTGAGTATCACCTGGTGTCACTCATATTCGTCACACTGAGCTCCACCTAAGTCTGATCGTCCCGATCAGACAAATCTCTCGATCTAAACGCTGCCAGCCTTTCCAAATGAACCACTTTCATTTTGGTTCGTGGTTTGCCAATGGTTTGTATGCGGTACACTGCATCGTTGATCCGTTTTACAACTTTGTATGGGCCTTCCCAATTACACTGCAATTTGGATGGAACACCTTTCCGCCGGTGAGGGTTGTATAGCAGTACCAAATGTCCCTCCCGGAAACCTTCCGAATTATTTTCCTTGTCGTACCTGTGTTTCATCTTACTACCCATTATCCTGGATCGTTCCCTCGTACTCTGTTGCTTGGCCAATGATGAACTACTTCGCAGAGCTTGATCTTGACGGATTGACTTTGCATCATCATTATCGTCTGGACGTTTCACAACAGTAGTGCGCGCTGGCTTCAAACCACCCTTGCATTCTTTCTGAAAAATTCTTTCAGTCGTTTTGGTGCGTCCATTAGGGTTTGTCGATGCCGGTCTTTTTCTCGCAAGTACTTTTAATTTCGTTTTATTTGGCCCATTCGATCCTTCAACCTTTTCTTTTGACTTTCGTGGCCTTTGTCGAGTATTTTCCACCATTACTCGATTACTACTGAACCCTTTCTCCCACTTGAAGTTAAGTGGTATATCCTGGTTCTCATAACGCATCATCCTTCCTTGCATATCGATCTTGATGTCATGGTCAACCAAGAAATCCACTCCCAATATAACTTCATCAACAATCTCCGCCACAACAAATTTGTGTAAAACCATGACCTTCCCAATTAAGACTTCACAGATCACTTCTCCCCGGACTTGGTTATATTCGCTAGTGACCGTACGCAACTTCGCTCCAGGTAATGACTTTACTCTCCTGTAGACTAAACAAGATCGAATCAAGGAATGAGATGCGCCCATATCTACAGTCAGTACATGTTCTTTACCATCCAAATTCCCCCTGACGGTAAGATTGCTCGGTTTTTTACCAATTTGCAACACAGATATCACAGGGCATTCAATAGCTGGATCTAGCTCTCGATCTCTACCTCTTACTCGCTCTTGTTCATCTCCTCCAGCTTTGCGTTTACGGCCACCCACATTGTTGGAACTATTAGGACCAAGATCGCAATGACGTGCAATGTGACCGGACTTCCCGCATTTGAAGCATTTGATAACTTTTTCACTCCGCATTTGCGATCCTTTCAGCGCCTCCAATATTGCGTCCACCCACTCTGGCCTTTCTACTTCCACACGGCGTGCTTTGAAAACTGGCTTACACAGAAGCGACGCTGTTTCCTGAATCAGAGCTTGTGGCACCGTTTCTGCGAATGTTGGCTTTGGGTTTGCGTATGTAGCTCGCTTTGTTTCGACGTCCCGTATGCCATTTATAAAGCTCTGAATCTTTACGCATTCAGTGTATTCCACGGGTGCGTCCGCATTCGCTAAATGTGCTAGCCTTTCAATATCCGACGCAAACTCTTGCAACGTTTCACCAGGCCTCTGGAAGCGGTTCAGCAACTCCATTTGGAATACCTGTTTTCTATGCTCGCTTCCATAATGTCGTTCTACAGCAGCCATCAATGCTTCATAATTGTTCCGCTCTCCTTCGGGAATCGTCTGTAGGATTTCCGCTGCTGGCCCCTTCAAGGCCACGAACAGTGCAGCAACTTTATCTTCCGCACTCCAGTTGTTCACTGCTGCGGTCTTCTCAAACTGTAGCTTGAAGACCTGGAAAGGAACAGAACCGTCAGAAGATGGAGTTTTTACCTTCGTATTACTCGCTGAAGCAGCCGGCCGATTAAGTTGCAATTCCTGTATACGACCTCTCAACGCATCCACCTCTGCCTCGAATTTTTCTTCCAACTGCGTTATTTTCTCGTCCATACGCGCTTCGAGTTTTGATGATATACGCGCCTCTTGCTCTTTCAGTTGTGTTTCCATCTTTGATGTAATCTGTGTCGACATTTCTGAAATACGTGTCTCATGTGATTCCAGCTGGGATGCCATATATGTCTTCTGCTCTTCCAGTTGAGATGACATTTGCGATGACATTTCTGAAATACGTGCCTCCTGTGCTTCAATCTTCGCTGTTATACGGTTCTCCTGCGATTCCAGCTGAGTTTCCATCTTGGATGTCATGCGTGTTTCTTGCGCTTCCATCTTGGATGTTACTGTCGATGTTTGAGCAGTTATTGCAGCCAATATCATGTTCAAGTCTGTGCTGGTAATTTTCTGCGATGTTTCGTTTTTCTCTTCAATTTTTGTTGTCTCCTCGCCATCAAGATGAAAGACATACTCTTCCACATCAATTCCTTCTAATTCCATTGCCTCTCGTAGTCGTGCCTGAAGTTCGAGTTTAATGCCGGTTGTATTCAATCCACGGTTCTCCGACTCCTTCTTTAGTTTCTGGATCTTCAATTCACTGAACTTTGCCATTTCCTTGTTGTCCTCTGTAATTTATTCAACAATTCCTCTTCTGATACCAATTGTAACGAATTTAGTAGCAAATCCCCTTGTTTGCAATCCTCGGCTAACTTTCGTATCGCTAAATTGTTGAATAAATAACTCCAATATGTAATAAAGCAAAATAGCATTTATTAAAGTACTTCACAATAACACTCAAACTGTGCAACGAATAGCTTGCTTAATAACCAAACTGATTGATAGCTCAAATGAAACTCTACTATCAAAAATAATATTGCTATTGCTCGCTAGATAGCGTCTGAATCGAAACTGCTTATAGAGCCTCTACCGCTGGTGCTTTTATACTCTTTGATTTCCTTGTGGCATCTTCTAGGCGCTTCCAGAATTTACTTAGTTGCCGCCATATAATTATAACTACAGATGCACGTATATAGCTTCTCATATGCGTGTATTTGTGAGCGAGACTTCAACAATTACAATTGCATACTTTTGGGAGCATCTCTTCTCTGCTGCGTGTACGTACATATGTGTAGACATAATGTTTTATTCGTTTATGTAGATACAAGTGGCTGTCTGCTTCTGTTGTTGTGACTTCATTTACTTAGCATCAGATTAGGGATGTGAGTATCACCTGGTGTCACTCATATTCGTCACAATATTAACAAAGATTTTAACAATTACTTAAGCGAATGCGGCATAAGGCGGCGATTGACCGCACCATATACGCCACAGCAAAATGGCATTGCCGAAAGAAAAAATAGAACGTTATTAGAATTGGCAAGGTGTATGTTAAAGCAGGCATGCTTACCTCCGATTTTTTGGGCTGATGCGGCCAACTATATAAGAAATAGTTGACCAACCAAGGCAGAGCGATTCTGTTGCATGCGGTTCAACCAGCTGACTACTGCTGGTCGCTTGCCGCCAAGTATCCTCTGCGTAGCCGCTTAACATCCGTTTAGCGGTGAGCTAATATGAGAAGGCGACAACCTGGCTAGGCCACTCTGAGATATTTGGTTTAAGGGCTAGCCGGGGAGATCTCATCGGCAGCGTCTGTATACCTCTAGGTGCGGCTGCAAGCGAGCGGCTGTCTTGGAGCATGCGGCTCGGTATATAAACGTGCCAAGTAATATTTTCACCCCCGCTGAGCGGGTTGTGCGCTGGGCTTAGGACCCGCCACGTAAAACCATACTCCAATGAAATATAACAACAAGCCTCGGATAAATACACTCTCTATTGATGACGACCATGGCAAACGTTTGAAGGACACTGAATTTAGGGCATGCACCTGGAACGGTTGCCCGGCTGGTTGATGTCCTCGTCAAAGCAAAATCTGACATCACCGCCATCCAAGAAATGCGTTGGACGAAGCAAGGAAGAAAGAAGATCAAAAATTGTGACATATATTGGAGTGGCCATACGAATAAGCGCAGTTTCGGCGTCGCATTCGTGGTGGGAGAGAGACTTTGTCGCCAAGTTCTGGCGTTCACACCTCTGGACGAACGTGTCGCCGCTATCCGAATAAAAGCAAAATTGTTTAATATATCATTCATCTGCGCCCATGCGCCGATAGAGGAGAAAGGCGATGAGGTGAAAGACACTTTTTATGAACAACTAGAACGCACATACGAGCGCTGCCCCCGTCACGATTTAAAAGTCGTGCCGGGTGTCTTTAACGCCAGGGTGGGCAAAGGTGGTGTTTTTGGCCCTACAGTCGGAAAGTTCAGCCTACACAATGAAACTTCTCCTAACGGACTGAGGATGATTGACGGTGCTCGAAACATGGTCATATCCAGCACGAGGTTCATGCATAAAAAGATACATCAAACTACATGGCTGTCCCCTGATCGAAATACTCGCAATCAGATCGATCACGTTGTGATAGACGGACGGCATGCCTCCAGTGTTTTAGATGTGCGCACGATCCGAGGACCTAACGTCGACTCGGACCATTATCTCGTTGCAGCAACAATACGCACCCTCCTCAACGCGGCAAAAACCAAGGAACAAAAAACACAAGGGAAGCTAGACGTCGAAAAGCTTCAATCACAACAGACTGCCAATGATTTCACAACTCGACTCTCACACCTGCTCTCTGAGAGCACAACACATCCTGAGGGAATACAGGAGCAGTGGGAGCATATTTCCGAAGCACTTCGTACTGTCGCCGAGGAAAAAATTGGTTACCGGCGACAACGAAAAAACAACTGGTACGATGAAGAATGCCGCGTTGCCACTGAAAGAAAAGACGCTGTCTACAGGGCTACGTTAAAAGCGAGCGCGACAAGAGGAGTGTGTGAACGCTATCGTGAGTTGAAAAAGGAAGCGAGACGCCTTTTCAGGAAGAAAAAAGCAGAAGCAGAAAGGCGTGAGTGCGGGGAGCTTGCGCTGCTAGCCACCAGGAATAATGCCCGAAAATTTCACCAAAAAATACGGCGACAGACGGAAGGTTTTAAGACCGGGGCAAACTCCTGTAGGAACGAAAACGGCGACCTTGTAACTGATGTCCAGAGAGTGCTTAGATTATGGAGGGAACACTTCTCTGTTCTCCTAATTGGTGGCAGCAATTCAGCGCGCAGAGATGAAGAACCCGATCCCGCAATCGATGATGATGGAAATATTTGGCCCCCCGCCCGATTATGACGAAGTTAGAATAGCAATAACCAGATTTAAAAACAACAGGGCCGTGGGCGCTGATTGATTGCCTGCGGAGCTATTCAAGTACGGCGGCGAGGAGTTGGTAAGGCGCATGCAGCAGCTTCTTAGCAAAATATGGGCGGAAGAGTGCATGCTCGACGGTTGGAATCTAAGTGTTCTTTGCCCAGTCCACAAGAAGGGGGATACTGCAAAATGCACCAACTGTCGTGGAATCAGCCTTCTCAATATCGCATATAAGGTCCTTTCAAGTGTATAGTGCGAAATATTGAAGCCCACCGTGAACCGGCTGATTGGACCTTATCAGTGCGGCTTCAGACCTGGTAAATCTACCATCGACCAGATTTTAACAATGCGCCAAATCTTGGAAAAAACCCGTGAAAAAAGAATCGACATACATCACCTCTTCGTCGACTTTAAAGCCGCCTTCGACAGCACGAAAAGGAGCTGCCTATATGCCGCTATGTCTGAATTTGGTTTCCCCGCAAAACTTATACGGCTGTGCAAAATGACGTTGAGCAACACCATCAGCTCAGTCAGAATTGGGAAGGACCTCTCCGAGCCGTTCGAAACTAAACGAGGTTTCAGGCAGGGTGACCCCCTATCGTGCGATTTCTTTAATTTGATGCTGGAGAAAATTATACTAGCTGCAGAACTTAACCGCACAGGAACAATATACTATAAAAGCGTGCAATTACTGGCATATGCTGATGACATTGATATCATCGGCCTAAACACCCGCGCTGTTAGTTCTGCTTACTCCAAGCTGGAAAAAGAAGCGGTAAAGATGGGTTTGATGGTGAATAAGGACAAAACGAAGTACCTGCTGTCATCGAGCAAAGAGTCAGCGCATATGCGCCTTGGCAACCACGCTACTGTTGGCAGCCATAATTTCGAAATAGTAAAAGACTTCGTTTATTTGGGAACCAGCATCAACACTAGCAACAACATCAGCACTGAAATCCAGCGAAGAATCAATCTTGCCAATAAATGCTACTTTGGACTAGGTAGGCAATTGAAAAGTAAAGTCTTCTCTCGGCGAACGAAAATCATACTCTACAAGTCACTTATCGTACCCGTCCTGCTATATGGGGCAGACGCATGGACCATGACAAGAGCAGATGAAGCGGCTTTGGGAGTGTTCGAGAGAAAAGTTCTTCGAAAGATTTATGGACCTCTACGCGTTGGCGATGGCGAGTACCGAAGAAGATTTAATGATGAGCTGTACGAGCTATACGCAGACATCAACATAGTCCAGCGAATTAAAACGCAGCGGCTGCGCTGGCTAGGCCATGTTATGCGAATGAAAGATGATGCTCCGGCCAAGAAAGTGTTTCTATCGGAACCCGCCTATGGAAGCAGAGGTAAAGGGCGGCCCCCACTCCGTTGGAAGGACCAGGTGGAAAACGATTTAAACTCCCTTGGTGTGACCAATTGGCGCCGGTTGGCGGAGCGAAGGAGCGACTGGCGCGCCTTGTTGGACGGCCATAACCGTTTAGACGGTTAAGCGCCAATTAAGTAAGTAAGTAAGTGCCCAACCAAGGTCATTAAAAATAAAGTTCCTTTAAATGTTTGGTCAGGTAAAACCCCCACCGTAATTCACATGCGACCATTTGGTACAAACGCATACGTTTTAATAAAAGATAAGTCAAATGGGAAATTTAGTTCACGGTCGGAGGGGTTTATTCTGGTCGGGTACTCAAATGAAGCAAAAGCTTATCGTTTATGGTCACCTCAAAAACGTAAAATCTTGATAAGTCGCGACGTAAAGTTTTTAAATGAAATGTTTTATAAGCAAATTGACGAAAAGTCAGATAAAATATAAATTGAATTACACACATCAGTAAACATTGATGGTATAGAAGATGAAGAAGCTTTTGAGGAATCTGAGAATGAACGCGAACACGAAGATACATCGAAAAATAGTAGAGGTAGATCTAAACTACATAGAATGGGAAAGCGGGGTCGACCGAAGAAAATATACCAGCTATCGACGAATAACAAAAATAAAGAAGATAACAATAAATCAGACTCTAATGTTGAATAAGAGGATTGCGAATTTGCTAACTTAGCTATGGCCTATGATCCGGAAACGATCAACGAAGCAATAAATGGCGAAGAAGGCTCTTTATGGCTCCAAGCCCTCGAAAACAAATTTATGGCACAGTTACTTAATAAAACATGGGACATTGTTGAACGACCTGCTCTACGAAAAATAATTGGAAATCGATTTGTTTTCCGAACGAAAGAAGGAAATGTAGAGAAAGCACGTCTAGTGGCAAAAGGCTGCTCACAACTTCCAGGAGAGGATTACAACGTTACTTATCCGCCAGTTACGCGACTGACATCAATCAGGATGATGGCAGCTTTAGCGACAGAATGGAATATCAAAATTCATCAAATGGATGTAATAGCAGCTTATCTAAATGGCGATTTAGAGCAAGACGTATTTGTGGAAATCTGACAATGTTTAAGTAATATCCTCAAAAAGATAATGTCAGGTAAGCATCTAAATGTTGATCAAGCAAAGGCTAAAATTATTAGAAATACTGCTAAAGAATGGACAAATTCAATTGTAAATTGTGCAAATCCTGTGTGTAGATTACGAAAATCTTTATATGGTTTACGACAATCTGGCTTCCAATGGTTCCAAAAACTAACTAAACAATTACGCGAAATGGGTTTTAAAGCACCTGCGTGCGATCCATGCTTTTTCATTATGACGAAAGATTCAAAAACTATGCTAATGTCAATTTCTGTTGATGATGTATTAATAGCCACAGACGACAAAATATGGCTTCAAGAAGTTAAACACTCTCTTGCTAAAAGTTTTTAGACCTAGGCGAGGCGAGGAAAGACATAGGTCCAGTCAAAACATGTTTGGGCATAAATTTCAACCAAGATCTTAAGAGAAATACTTTATACTTAAATCAAAGTGAATATGCAGAAGTAATTTTAAAGAAATTTTGAATGCAGGACTGTAAACCAGTTAAAACACCATTGGAATTAAACCACAAACTGGAAAAACCGGCAAAACCTGATATAACCGAAATGGAAAAATACCCGTATCAAAGTTTGATCGGAGCTTTATTATATCTAGCTGTGACGACAAGACCTGATATTGCTTTCGCTGTTAATTTCTTAAGTCAGTTCAATTCTAATTACAACTCCGAGCATTGGCATTCAGCCAAACGAATACTGAGATACCTGAAAGGCACTTTTCACTATGGCTTAACTTACAAGAAAACACAAGCTGAAATGTATGCAGCAGCAGATGTTGATTGGGGCGCAAATCAAACAGACAGGCGTTCGTATTCCGTTTACGTTTCAATATTAGCTGGAGGTGCAATATCATGGGAAGCACCTAAGCAGAAGACAGTATCCCTTTCCAGCACTGAATCCGAGTACATAGCTCTAAGTGAAGCAGCGAGAGAGGCGATATAGCTTCGAGAAATGCTAAATGAAATCGGAATGCAACAAAAACCATACAAATATACAACGATAGTCAAAGCGCACAAAAATTAGTAGAAAGCTTCGCGCATCATTCACGTACAAAACACATAGACGTTCGTCATCATCATTTTATTCGTGACAGAGTCCGAAACGGAGATGTCGTTTTAAAATATATGCGAACCGAAGATATGCCGGCTGATGTTTTAACGAAGGGACTACCTGCGGTAAAACACTACACATGTATCAATAGCATGGGCGTATCGGATGAGAATTTTATATAGTATTGCACTCGCAATCCTTCGAGGGGAGTTGTTGGAGAGTACGAAGCTTATCGAGTGCAACCCTGTAAAATTTATATTATTCACTACTTAATAATACATAAATGTACATAAGCATTAATATTGCAACCCTATATGAGATGTGAATTACTCTTTAACTTCCTGTTCTTTTCCAATCTTCTTCAAATTAAGTACGTAAGAAATCACACTTTGTTTGCGGTATTTATATGATGGCAATATAAGAGAAGATTTTGTAACATTCCTTGATGCGTACGATTCGATCCGAAAAAAATTGACAGGTATAGCCTTGGCACACATAGTGATCGATATTTTTAGTAATTTAGGACTACCCTTCGAAGATTGCGTTGGAATTGGAACGAATGGATGTTCTATAATGACATCAGAAGTTAAGGGATCTGTGCAGGAATTTCTTAAAATATTGTAACGAATTTACTGCAATTCCCCTTATTTGCAATCTTCTAACGTTCGAATCACTAAACTGTTGAATAAATAACACCACGATTCAATAATTCAAAATGGCTTTTATTAAAGCACTTTCAAAAATAACACTGCTACTATTCGACAGATGGAATACTGAAATCAAACTGATTGTAGCGCCTCTACTGTTGCTGCCTTTTATACTCTTTGACTTCCTCGTTGCATCTTCTAGGCGCTTCTGTTCTAGAATCTTCTAGTTGGTTATCTGCTATAATTATAACTACAGATGTACGTGTATAGCTCTCATATGCACGTGTGCTTGTGAGTGACACTTCCACAATTATAACTGCATATCTCAGATAAGATATCTGCATGTGTTTGTGCGTTGCTTCTCCGCTGCATGTACGTACATATGTGTAGACATAATGATTGAATTATCGATATGCATACAGTCACTGATTAGCATCGGCTTAGAGATGGCAATACCCCTTAGTGTTGCTATTATTACACGTAACGCTGCCCTCCACCTGAGTTTGATCATCCCGATAAGACAAATCTCTCGATCTAAACGCTGCCAGCCTTTCCAAATAAAAACACTCTCATTTTGGTTCGTGTTTGCCAATGGTTTGTATGCGGTATACTACATCGTTGATACGTTTTACAACTTTGTATGGGCCTTCCCAATTACACTGCAATTTCGGGGAAAAACCTTTATTTCGCTGCGGATTTTATAACAGCACCAAATCTCCTTCCTGAAACCCGTCCGAATTAATTGCTTTATCGTACCTCGCTTTCATCTTGTCACTCATAATCTTTTTTCGTTGCCTTAACAGATCGTGCTCTCTCAACTCTTCTTCCAAGACACCCGTGGATTTCTTGACATTTTTCTCTCCGCATCGGCATTTATCCCAAACTTCAAATCAACTGACATTCGAAGGTCATTGCCAAAAACTACTTTTGCAGGAGTTTGGTCCGTTGTCTCATGCACAGCTGATCGGTAAGCCATCAAGAATAATGGTATGCGGGTATCCCACTCCTTATGGTACTTGTCTACTACTTTCCTTAAATGCTCCTCCAAGGTTCTATTGAAACGTTCAACCATACCATCGGACTTAGGATGCAATGCAGTTGTCCGTGTTTTTCCTGGAACACAGCTGATTCGAAATTCCTGCCTTGGTCAGAATGTAACTCCATTGGTACACCATACCTTGCAACCCAAATGTTCATAAACACTTCTGCTACTGTTTCCGCTTCTTGATTTGGGATTGGGTATACCTCTGGCTATTTGCTGAAATAATCCATAACCACCAGCACATATTTGTTTCCGTAGTTGCTAGTAGGAAATGGACCTGCGACATCCATAGCGATCTTTTCAAATGGCGCACCTGAGTTATATTGCTTCATCTGGCCATGACTTTGGGTTCTGGGCCCTTTCGCTCTGCTGCAAACCTCGCAGTTCGCAATCCACTCAGTGACCGACTGACGGCAACCAACCCAATAGAATCTCTGTTTAGTCTTCTCGAGCGTCTTCGTGATTCCAAGATGACCTCCGCTTGGACCATTATGCAGCTCGCTGAGCACGTCAGGAATCCTCTTTCTGGGAAAAACTATCAGTTTCTTGTTGCATTGACCATCCTCACTGTCCCATACTCGATGCAAGCAACCAGATATCAATTCTAAATTGTTCCACTGTGCCCAATATGACTTCGCAATGGGACTCTCTGCTGACATCTACTCTCTATTTGGTCTTTACTTTTTTCGAGCGCTTGCATAACATGTGACAGATCTGTATCTTCTAGATGACACTTCCTTAGTTGTTCCTTGTCCCATTCATCCGCACAAGTTATGGTCATTAGCCGGACATCTATAATGTCTTATTTAGCCTCGGCCTTTGAACAGTGCTTGCATTCCAAACTACATGGTCTTCGTGACATTGCATCGGCATTCCCATGGGTACTACCTTTCCGATGCTCAATGGAAAAGTCATAGCTTTGTAGACGCTCGATCCACCGTGCCAATTGTCCTTCTGGGTTACGGAACTGCAGAAGCCATTTCAACGCTGCGTGATCTGTCCTGACGCAGAATCGCTGGCCGTAGAAGTATTTGTGAAAATGTTTAATGCACTCTACCAATGCCAAAAGCTCTCTCCGTGTAACGCAATAGTTCCTCTCTGGATTTCCGATCGAACAACTGTAGGATGCAAGTACCTCCTCCTGTCCATCGACCAGTGTTGATAAAAAGCATATCCACTCGCATCTGTATCCAGAATAAAGGTTGCTCCTGGAATCGGATATGCCAACATTGGAGCAGTGCATGGACGCCCTTTCAATGTTTGGAATGGCACTTCTTGCTCCTTCTTCCATTCAAAAGCTTTCTTTTTTCTTGTAAGCTCATGGAGCCTATGTGCTATGCTGGGAAATTTGGGTTCAAACCGCCGGTAATATGTGCACAGCACAAGGAAACTTCTTAATTCATGCAAGTTCTGTGGTCTTGGCCAATCCTTTACAGCTTCTATATTTTCATTCGCAGTGCAGATGCCCTCTGTCTTTACCTTGTGGCCCAAATAATTTACTTCCTTTTTAAACAGCGAACACTTTTTGGGATTTAGTTTCAGACCAGCGCCAGATATTCTCAGGAAAACTTCCTCCAAGTTCTTAAGATGTTCATCAAAGTTCTTGCCCAATACGATGATGTCGTCCAGGTACACCAAGCATGTTTTCCAATGTAGTCCTTTCAGTACCTGGTCCATGAGTCTCTCGAAAGTAGTTGGTGCATTACAAAGTCCAAAAGGCATCACTGTAAATTGCCAAAGACCATCACCTACACCGAAGGCTGTTTTCTCTTTGTCTTTCTCATTCACCACCACTTGCCAGTAGCCACTTTTCAAGTCCAGTGTGGAAAATCATTTCGTACCAGAGAGCGAGTCCAGAGTGTCGTCAATTCTTGGCAATGGGTAGCCATCCTTTTTCGTGACGTCGTTTAACTTGCGGTAGTCCTCACAAAACCTCATTTTCCCATCCTTCTTCTACACAAGTACCACAGGTGAGCTCCATGGACTAACTGATGGTTCGATGACGCTGCTGTTGCTCATTTCTTGTGCGATTTGACTCACAACTTCCCGTTTTGCCAGTGGAACACTACGAGGAGCTCGACGTATCGGCCTCGCGTCTCCAGTGTCAATTTGATGTTTCACTACATTGGTGCGGCCTGGTTTGGAACCATCTTGGTCAAATATGTTTGCGTACTTTAGGAGCAGTTGCTTTGCCTTACTCTGACAATCTTGATCTAGCCCCTCCGCCCATGCCGTGATGTCATTTGAAAGACCAGTATTACTAGATGAAACGTGTTTCTGGAGCTGTTCACAGTTAATAACTACTTCAGCCTCTTGGCATATTCCCAAAATAGCTCCTTTGGCCAGTTTAAGTGGTGACTTGAACTCATTGAGTACTCTTACCGGAATACGTCCATCTACAGTCAGTAAACGTTCCTTTCCATCCACATGTCCTCCGACAGTAAGATTGTTTGAACTTCTTCCAATTTGTGAGATAGAGATTATGGGGATTCAATTGAGGGAGCCAGCTGTCGCCCCTTTCGGCTGACTCGCTTTAGTTTAACGATTGATTGGTCTTGGAGATCTGCTCATCTCCTTCAGCTCTGCGTTTACGACCACCCACATTGTTGGAACTGTCAGGGTTGGTGTTGCAATGTGCCCTGGCTTTCCACACTTAAAGCATTTGACTGTATCATTGTTCTTCTGCTGCGTACCCTTTAATGCTTCCAAAATTGTGTCTACCAAGTCTGGCTTTTCCACTTCTACGCGATGAGCTTTGCATGCGGGCTTACTCAAAAGCGACGCTGTTTCTTGCCGTATGCCGTTTATAAAACTCTGGATTTTCATCCTCTCGGTGTACTCTACGGGTGCGTCCGCATTTGCCAAATGAGCCAACTTTTCAACATCCGAAGCAAACTCTTGCAAAGTCTCATTAGCTTTTTGGTAACGGATTTGGAATTCTATTTGATATATCTCTTTCCTGTGTTCGCTTCCGTACCGTTGTTCTACAGCAGCCATCAATGCATCATAACTGTTCCGTTCGTACTCTGAAATAGTATGTAAGATTTCGGCAGCTGGTCCTTTCAATGCTACGAAGAGTGCAGCAACTTTATCTTCAGCATTCCAGTTGTTCACCATTGTCGTCTTCTCAAATTGTAGCTTAAGGACCTGGAAAGGAACAAAACCGTCAAAGGATGGTGTTTTTATCTTTGGATTACTCGTTGAAACTGCTGGGCGATTTAGTTGCAACTGCTCGATACGTCCTCTCAAAGCATCCACCTCGGCCTCGATTTTTTCCTCAAACTGTAATTTTTTTTAATCTTGCGCCTCCAACTTCAAGTTGAGCAGAGATCCGCGATGATATCTGTGCTGAAATTTGCGCCAACATTTCGGATATTCTTGCCTCTTGTGCTTCAATCTTCGCTGTTATACGGTTCTCCTGCGATTCCAGCTGAGTTGAAATTTGCGAAGACATTTCGGATATTCGTGCCTCTTGTGCTTCACTGTTATACGGTTCATCTGCTATTCTAGCTGAGTTTCCATCTTGCATGTAATCTGTGTCGACATTTCTGACATTTCCGACGACATTGATGTTACTGTCGATGTTTGTGCAGATATTGCAGCGAAAATCATGTTGAAGTATGTGCTCTTAACTCTCTGCGGTGTTTAGTTTTTCTCTTACATTTTTGTTGTTGTCTCGTCCCCATCAGGATAAAAGACAAACTCGTCCACATCAATTCCTTGCGACTCCAGTACCTCTCGTAGCCATGCTTGAAGTTCGATCTTATTGCCGGTTGTATTCAATCCACGGTTCTCCAACTCCTTTTTCAGTTGCTGGATCCTCAATTCACTCAACTTTGCTATGTCCAAGTTGTATTCCCAATCTTCGGAATTTATTCAACAATTCCTCTTCTGACACCAATTGTAACGAATTTACTGCAATTCCCCTTATTTGCAATCTTCTAACGTTCGAATCACTAAACTGTTGATTAAATAACACCACGATTAAATAATGCAAAATGGCCTTTATAAAAGTACTTTCAAAAATAACATTGCTACTACTCGACAGATGGAATGCTTAAATTAAACTGATTGTAGCGCCTCTACTGTTGCTGCCTTTTATACTCTTTGATTTCTTCGTTGCATCTTCTAGGCGCTTCTGTTCTAGAATCTACTAGTTGGTTACCTGCTATAATTATAACTACAGATGTACGTGTATAGCTCTCATATGCGCGTGTGTTTGTGAGCGACACTTCCACAATTATAATTGCATATCTCAGATAAGATATCTACATCTGTTTGTACGTTGCTTTTCCTTTGCGTGTACGTACATATGTGTAGACATAATGATTGAATTATTGATGTGCATACAGTCACTGCTTAGCATCGGTTTAGAGATGGCAATATCCCTTAGTGTTGCTAATATTCTTAGCAATATGTACCAATGCTAATCATTGTCAGTGTTTCAAACATTGTCTTAATAACTCGCTTGAGAAAACGTCGGAAGTTCTTCAAACAAAGGATTGTATTGCATTGATGAAAAAAATTATACGTTTTCCAAATCAGTCTCCGAAACGTACCATAGTTTTCAAACATCATCTGCAGGAATCATTAAATGGACTATATGAAATGCGCTGGTGTGAATAATATGATGGCATAATGCAGTTTGCAGAAAACATTACAAAAATTGTTGTTTCGTTTCAAGAAATTTCTACTTGGCAAGATTCAAAAACAAGTGCTGAAGCCCGTTCTATGTTGAAATCTATTTGCGAGATCTCAATGATTTGTTTGAGCAATGTACTTTCTGTTACACGACCACTAAGCTTACTTTTGCAAACACCCTCAATAGATTTGAATCAAGCTTCTGAAGCATTGGGTGACACTTTCCGAACATTAAAAAACCTTTGAAGCAGGAAGTCGTTTTTCGGGACTTTACAAGAAAATAGTCGCTTTAGCAGATGAGTTGAAGTTTGATATTGTCCTCCCACGAATTGCTAAAAAGCAAATACATCGACACTTCATCAGAAAGAGTATTATCGAAAAGCAATTTATATACCTTTTCTTGATCATTTCATTCTTGATTTACAAGGTAGATTACCTGAAGATACATTGCAAGTTTTTAATCTTAATTTGCTACTCCCATCGCGAATCATCAAAGATAATACACTGCAAAAAAAGAATTTGTCTAAAGAGCATGTCCAAGATCTTGGTAAGCGATACGCATCTCTTATTAGAGGAAATAAAATTAATCTAGTTGGAGAGTACGAAGTGTGGTCTAATAAGCAACACAAAATATCAATTCAGCTATCAGCAGAAGAAGTTTTAAATGATTGCCATGAATGTGCGGTTCCATAAATAAATGCTCTTATCAAAATTCTGCCCACGCTTCCAGCTGGCAATGTTTGTGCTGAACGAAGTTTCTCGACACTTCGCCGGTTGAAAACGTGGTTAAGGTCCACAATGTCCCAGAACAGACTCACCGGTATTGCACTTTTAAATACCCATTTCGATATTGAGATTGATATTGATCATATAATTGAAAGATATGTAAAAAAGGGAAGAAAAGAAAGAATTATGAATATGGACAATGCAGAAGATAAAAATGATGTCAAAAAATTGGATGTACTATTGTTAATTTGAATAACTAAATAAAACCAAATATGTGTATGAAATTATTAAACAATGTAAAAAAATACTAATAAATTTACCCCTAAAAAATGACAGTCTGCTATACGTTTCCCTTGTTGTTTTGTCTTTTATTTTCACGTATAAAGTATCTCGATGTGAACTTTGTTCAAAACACATCAGCTATTGGGAGAAACAATTACTGGCTGAAATCGCCCCCCCCCCCCCTCGCCCCTCAAAAAGTAGCCTGGATCCGCCACTGACCATAGGCAAGGAAATCAAAACTATCTCGCAACAATCTGACGGCAGTTTAGTGATTATGGTGAAAAATCGTGACTTCGCCGAAAAGTTTCTCGAAGCCCGAATGTTACCTGGCCTATGCGAAATCACCGCCAATTACTACGAAAGCCTCAACTGTGTCAAAGGCACTACGCACCGTTCCTCAGTAACGTCCCAGGAAACGAAATCGTGGAGGGTCTAAGGAACCACAAAGTCACTAGCGTTTACAAATTCCAACGCAACATCGAAGAAGCTCCTAAATATTCAGGAGCAGTTTTAATAATGTTCGATACCTATTTCCTTCCAGAAAAGATCGACATAGCTTGGATCACCACCAAAGGCGGCCCTACTACAGTAACCCAATGCGTTGCGAAAATTGCCAAGTCTTAGGACACACGGTTAAATTCTGTAAAACCACGGCAGCCTGTGAAACGTGCAACCTCCCCCCTCATATCCCACTTAATGCACCCGAACCTATTGTGCCAACTGTGCTGGTGACCACACAGCTTCATCCAATTTGTGCCAGAAATATCAACAAGCCAAAGAAATCATGAAAATCAAGATCCAAGAGAAATGCACACTTAGAGAAGCCAACAAAATATACAAAGAACGCAACCGCTTTATCCCAAACACCAACTCATTCGCCAATGAATTTAAAACAAATAGTTCTAACGACAAAGTTGCGAATGAAGAAACAAAAGCAACACAAAATATTACTTCCCACAGCAAAACCAACATACCTGCTCAGCCTGCAAAAACAACCTCATCGACAACAACAACACTAAAGAATAAACAAGAAGAAAATAATACCAATTTTTCCTCCGTCTACCCTACCACCACTTACGATCATCAACCAATTGATATAACAGAAGAACCAATTGTCATAGCAATCTTTAACACCACGCATAATAACCACTCTCCTCTTATTTGCCTTTTTGCTATGTTCGTATCACAAGACTGTTGAATAAATAACTCCAATATTGAATAACGGAAAAATGGCCTTTATTAAAGTACTTCACAATAACACTTATACTTTGCAATTAGCTGGCTTAATATCCAAACTGATACCTTAAATGAAACTGACTTTCAAAATAATACTGCTATTGCTCGCTAGATATCGACTTAATCGAAACTTATTATAGCGCCTCTACCGCTGGTGCTTTTATACTCTTTGATTTCCTCGTGGCATCTTCTAGGCGCTTCCAGAATTTACTTAGTTGCCGCTATATAATTATAACTACAGATGCATGTATATAGCTTCCCATATGCGTGTATTTGTGAGCGGCACTTCAACAATTACAATCGCATACTTTTGGGAGCATCTCTTCTCTGCTGCGTGTACGTACATATGTGTAGACATAATGTTTTATTCGTTTATGTAGATACAAGTGACTCTCTGCTTTATTGTTGTTGTTACTTCATTTACTTAGCATCAGACTAGGGATGTGAGTATCACCTGGTGTCACTCATATTCGTCACACTGCCCTCCACCTAAGTCTGATCGTCCCGATCAGACAAATCTCTCGATCTAAACGCTGCCAGCCTTTCCAAATGAACCACTTTTATTTTGGTTCGTGGTTTTCCAATGGTTTGTATGCGGTACACTACATCGTTGATCCGTTTTACAACTTTGTATGGGCCTTCCCAATTACACTGCAATTTCGGGAACAAACCTTTTTTGTTGTTGTTGTTGTAGCAGTGCTTCGCCCCACCTAACAGCCGCGACCGATCACAGATTGTCATCAATATCCTCTAACGGGAGTCCAAGGAAACTTGCTGTTTCAACAGGGGTGGACTATAAGGAAAGGGGTGTTAGAGGCGTTGGTTCCACATTACAATTAAAGAGATGATTGGTGTCATGTGGCGACACATTGCAAGCGGGGCATACATTTTGTATGTCGGGGTTGATTCTGGATAGGTAATAGTTTAAACTGTTACAGTATCCAGAACGAAGTTGAGCCAGAGTGACTCGCGTTTCCCTGGGGAGTATGCGTTTCTCTTCGGCGAGTTTTGGATACTTTTCCAATTCCCGGCATAAAGGTCCGACGTCTGTTTGTGGAGTTCACCAAGGACCTGCTTGTGTTTTCTAGCTTCATACGGATGGGTTCTCAGGTGCCGCATTTCCTCAAAATGCTTACGGAGATGACTCCTTAACCCCCTAGGCGGTGCTGGCTCATCAATCAGATGTCTGTTGGGATGCCCAGGTTTCTGGGTATTTAACAGGAACTGTTTGGTCAGCATCTCGTTTCTCACCCTGATGGGGAGTATTCTCGCCTCATTATGCAGATGGTGTTCTGGGGACATAAGAAGACAGCCCGTGGCAATTCTGAGAGCAGTATTTTGGCAGGCCTGTAGCTCCTTCCAGTGGGTAATTTTTAGGCTTGGCGACCATATAGGTGACGCGTAGCACGTAATCGGCTGGCTAATTGCTTTGTATGTAGTCATGAGCGTTTCTTTATCTTTTCCCCAGGTACTGCCAGCAAGGGATTTGAGGATTTTGTTACGGCTCTGAATTCTCGGAACAATTGCGGCTGCGTGCTCACCAAAATGTAGATCCTGATCAAACGTCACACCAAAGATTTTGGGGTGTAGGACAGTCGGTAGCGTAGTGCCATCCACGTGGATTTTCAAAATGGTCGACATTTGGGGCGTCCATGTTGTAAATAAGGTCGCGGAAGATTTAGTCGGTTATAATGCCAGGTTTCGCGAGGCGAAAAATTGGAGAGATCAGGGAGGTAGCCGTTTATTTTATTGCATAGCTCATCGATCTGTGGGCCTGGGCCTGTGGCCTTTACTGTGCAGTCATCGGCGTAGGAAACGATTGTGACTCCTTCCGGTGGTGAAGGTAGCTTAGATATGTTGAAATTAAACAAAAGTGGGGATAGGACACCACCCTGTGGCACCCCTTGTTTAATTCTTCTTGGTTTTGATGTTTCGTTTCTAAATTGCACCGATGCCTGCCGACCACCCAGATAATTTGCGGTCTACCTTTTAAGACATGGGGAAGGGTAGACCCTTCCAGGTCTTGCAGTAACGTGCCATATTTGACCGTATCAAAAGCTTTTGATAGGTCTAGCGCAACGAGTACTGGTCTATGGTGGGGGTTTCGATTTAAACCGCAATTTATCTGCGTGCTGATGGCATTTAGAGCGGTGGTGGTGCTATGAAGTTTTCTGAAGCCATGCTGATGACGGGCTAGCTGCAAATTTTGCTGTGAAGTACGGGACCAAAATGGCGTCAAGCGTCTTTGCTACTGGCGGTAGGAGAGATATCGGGCGATACGACTCTCCTATGTTAACTGGTTTCCCAGGCTTTAGTAGCGGGACCACCTTGGCCATTTTCCATTTTTCAGGTATGACAAAGGTGGAAAGAGACAGGTTGAAGACATGTGCTAAATATTTGAAACTCTCTTTTCCTAGGCTTTTAAGCATCGGCAAGGCTATGCCGTCTGGGCCCACTGCTTTAGATGGTTTAGCGCGACCAATTGCGTCCTCAACCTCTTTAGCGGTGATGGTAATTGGTGACGCGCTGAATTTGTGTTTATGTGCGTGTCTGTTGGCCCTCCGTCTATCTTTGTCGACCGTCGAATGCATTATATATTGTCGGCAGAAAGCGCTCGCGCATTTTTTCGCATCCGGCAGCACTTTGCCGCCAAAGGCGATGGAAACTTTGTCTTTGTGCTTAGTCGGATTCGATAGGGACTTTACGGTGGACCAAAGTTTACCCACACCGGTAGAGAGGTTACAACCTCTTAGGTGCTCCTCCCATTTCGCCCGCTTGTGTTCATCCACAAGCAATCTGATGCGTTGGTTTATATCCCTTATTTGGGAGTCGCCTGGATCAAGCTGCCTTATAAGGTCACGTTCTCTCGCTAAGTTTTCGGCCTCCGCCGGGAAGTGGGTTGGATTTCGGGAGTTCTCCCGGCGGGAATGAAACGTGCCGTGGTGGATTCAATGACCTTGCGGAAGGCACACTCCCCTTGGCGGGCATCAGTCGGGATAGGGAGGGCAGCAAAGAGGTTGTCTGTAAAAGATTTATATTCTTCCCACTTTCCTTTTTTAAAGTTTATGAAAGTCCGTTTTTCGGTGACGATGAAGTCGGCGGTACGCTCGAGCGAAATACATAAGTATAGGCAGGTGGTCGGATGCCAATGTTACCATCGGCTGCCAGTTGACGCAGTTTACGAGTTCTGCGCTCACGATTGAGATATCTGGCGAACTGTGACAGCTTCCTACCATACGTGTGGGGGCGTCTCCGTTTATTGTGCAGAACGTCGTTTCTTCTATTTGATCCGCCAACATCTCACCCCTATTGTCCGCCCGCAGGTTTGAATGACATAGATCGTGATGGGCATTGAAATCGCCTAAGATAATGCGATTGTTGCCAGTGAGTAAGGCTCTGATATTAGATCGGTATCCACTGGGGCAACAGGTGGCAGGGGGGATGTAGATGTTGATAATTTCTAGGTTTTTATCGCCTGACCGGACAGATAGGCCTTGACGTTCTAAGACATTGTCCCTGCGGTCGATGCCAGGATCAAATATACAATATTGCACAGAGTGGTGTATTATAAACGCGAGGCCGCCTCCATTTCCGCTCTCGCGATCTTTTCTGTGGACATTATACCCAGAGCAGGCCTACAATGCAGATCGTGCTGTGAGTTCAGTCTCTTGAATCGCAGCAATGCGGATGTTGTGCCGCTTCATGAAATCGACTATCTCCGTAACCTTCCCATTTAGTCCATTACAGTTTAACTGCAGAATTCTGAAGTGCATGGGGGAGACGTCGCCTCTCTGGGGTAAGTAACGGGTGACTACGTTTGGGTTGGGGAAGGCCAGGACGCAATTGCTGTTGTGGCCCTGGGACTGGGCGTCCTTGGGCAAGCATTGGGGTACCCGGATGATTTAGGTTTGCGACCTGGCAACATAGCGCGATGAAACCCGTCGGGGGTTGCCGTCGCGGAGACCAGAACATCTAGGAAAGTAGCACCACCCAGTAGCACCAGCAGGAGCTGCATTGGGCGGATGTCGAAAACATATATATTCTGTGCTGGCAAACGGTGCAAACGGAGGTAGGGACTAAGAGTCTGTTTCCCTGACCTACACGATTGCTGCCGGAAAAGAGAGGGGGGGGGGGGGAGAAGACGGGGCAAGGGCTGTTACTCAGCATTGTTTCCGACTCTACTACGGAGATTGTAGTTATGAGTGGTAGTAGCTGTTGGAGTTGTTGGCACCGTGGGGCGCGAGCAGCAGCGGGTACTTTTTGTGGCTTGCTGAGCAGCGGAGCTGCTGGAAGGTAGTGGGGGGGGCGCTTAGGCGTAGACTACGGGACGCTCTTGGGCGTGAACAGCAGGGAGCCACAAAAGATTTATAAAAGTTACGTGGACGTCGGGTTTTGGTATCAAGCCCAGAACAACCTGTCCGATGCAACCATCCCTTACACGAGACACACTGAACAGAGTATGACCGTCCTAAAAAGATTCTTTTCCGGCAGATGCAGCAAAACCATTTCTCAGGACCGGGATCAGGAGACGGACCCGGATTGGATTCGATACCTTCCCGGAGCAAGAGAATATGGAGCAGTCCTGCTGCAAGGAGCTGCTGGGAGGATGACAATTTGTGGGAGGGACGCAACAAATTAAATGGGGTTACACGGAGATGACAATTCTTGGTCGAGAAAAATCCCGATTCGCTCCGGTACATAGAACCGACTGCCTTGGGAAGCGACAAACCTTTTTTTCGTTGTGGGTTGTATAACAGCACCAAATCTCCTTCCTGAAACCCTTCCGAATTAATTGCTTTATCGTACCTCGCTTTCATCTTGTCTCTCATAATTTTTGATCGTTACCTTACAAGATCGTGTATCTCTCTCAGCTCTTCCCAAACTTCAAACCAGCTGGCAGTCTAAGGTAATTGCCAAAAATTACTTTTGCAGGGGTTTGGCCCGTTGTCTCATGCACGGCTGATCGGTAAGCCATCAAGAATAATGGTATGCGGGTATCCCACTCTTTATGTTACTTGTTTGCTACTTTCTTTAAGTGCTCATCCAATGTTCTATTGAATCGTTCTACCATACCATCGGATTGAGGATGCAATGCAGTTGTCCGTGTTTTTCGAATGTCCAATGATTTACACATTTCCTGGAATACAGCTGATTCGAAATTCCTGCCTTGATCAGAATGTAACTCCATTGGTACACCATACCTTGCAACCAAATTGTTTATAAACACTTCTTCTACCGTTTCCGCTTCTTGATTTGGGATGGGGTATACCTCTGGCCATTTGCTGAAATAATCCATAACTACCAGTACATATTTGTTTCCGCCGTTGCTAGTAGGAAATGGACCGGCGACATCCATAGCGATCCTTTCAAATGGCGCACCTGAGTTATATTGCTTCATCTGGCCATGACTTCGGGTTCTGGGCCGTTTTGCTCTGCTGCAAACCTCGCAGTTCGAAATCCAATCAGTGACAGACTGACGGCAACAAATCCAATAGAATCTCTGGTTAATCTTCTCGAGCGTCTTCGTGATTCCAAGATGACCTCCGCTTGGACCATTATGCAGCTCGCTGAGCACGTCAGGAATCCTCTTTCTGGGAACAACTATCAGTTTCTTCTTGCATTTACCATCCTCACTCTCCCATACTCGATGAAGGCAACAGGATATCAATTCTAAACTGTTCCACTGTGCCCAATATGACTTCGCAATGAGACTCTCTGCTGACATCTCTTCTCTGTTTGGTCTTTCATTTCGTTCGAGCCCTTGCATAACACGTGACAGATCTGTATCTTCTAGCTGACACTTTCTTAGCTGTTCCTTGTCCCATTCATCTGCACATGTTATAGTCATTAGCAGGACATCTATAATGTCTTCTTTAGGCTCGGCTTTTGAACAGTGCTTGCATTCCAAACTAAATGGCCTTCGTGACATTGCATCGGCATTTCCATGGGTACTACCTTTTCGATACTCAATGGAAAAGTCATAGCTTTGTAGTCGCTCGATCCACCATGCCAATTGTCCTTCTAGATTACGGAACTGCAGAAGCCATTTTAAAGCTGCGTGATCTGTCCTGACACGGAATCGCTGGCCGTAGAGGTATTTGTGAAAATGTTTAATGCACTCTACCAATGCCAACAGCTCTCTCAGCGTAACGCAGTAGTTCCTCTCTGGTTTTCCAATCGAACGGCTGTAATATGCAACTACCTTCTCCTGTCCATCGACCAGTTGTGATAAAACGCCTCCTATAGCATATCCGCTCGCATCTGTATCTAGAATAAACGTTGCTCCTGGAATTGGATATGCCAACATTGGGGCAGTGCACAAACGCTCTTTCAATGTTTGGAAAGCTTCTTCTTGCTCCTTCTTCCATTCAAAAGCTTTATTTTTTCTTGTTATCTTGTGGAGACTATGGGCTACGCTGGCAAAATGTGGTACAAATCGGCGGTAATATGTGCACAGCCCAAGGAAACTTCTCAATTCATGCAGATTCTGTGATCTTGGCCAATCCTTTACTGCCTCTATCTTTTCATTCGCTGTAGGGATACCTTCTGTTGTTACCTTGTGACCCAAATAATTTACTTCCTTTTTAAACAGCTCACACTTTTTGGGACTTAACTTCAGACCAGCGCCAGCTATTCTCTGGAAAACTTCGTCTAAGTTTTACGATGATGTCGTCCAGGTACACCAAACATGTTTTCCAATGTAGTCCTTTCATTACCTGATCCATGAGTCTCTCGAAAGTAGCTGGTGCATTACATAGTCCAAAGGGCATTACTGTAAATTGCCAAAGACCATCTCCGACGCTGAAGGCTGTTTTCTCTTTGTCTTCCTCCTTCACCTCCACTTGCCAGTAGCCGCTTTTCAAGTCCAGTGTGGAGAACCATTTCGTACCATAGAGCGAATCCAGAGTGTCGTCAATTCTTGGCAATGGGTAGCTATACTTTTTCGTAACGTCATTCAACTTCCGGTAGTCCACGCAAAACCTCATTTTTCCATCCTTCTTCTTTACAAGTACTTCCGGTGAGCTCCAGGGACTAGCTGATGCTTCGATGACGCCGCTGTCGCTCATTTCTTGTATAATTTGACTCACCACTTCCCGCTTCGCCAGTGGAACACTACGTGGAGCTTGACGTATCGGCCTCGCGTCTCCAGTGTCAATTTGATGTTTCACAACATTGGTGCGGCCTGGTTTGGAACCATCCTGGTCAAATATGTTTGCGTACTTTAGGAGCAGTTGCTTTGCCTTACTCTGATAATCTTCCTCTAGCCCCTCCGTCCATTCCGTGATGTCATTTGAAAGATCAGTGTTACTAGATGAAACGTGTTCCTGGAGCTGTTCACAGTTAATAATTACTTCAACCTCTTGGCATCTTCCCAAAATAGCTCCTTTGGTCAGTTTGAGTGGTGACTTGAACTCATTGAGTACTCTTACCGGAATACGTCCATCTTGTTTTGTCATAGCCAGGGTTTTTCCTACAAGTATGTTCGGTGCTGATTTGTTTGCTGCTTCGACACCCCACAATTTGTTTGTCCCACAATCTCCATCAACCTTTGCCCAGATGACTGCTTCGGATTTTGGTGGTATTTGCTGACTCTCTTCCACCAGTACTCGTTTACTGCTGTAGCCTCTCTCGTAGCCGAAATTAAGTGGTACATCCATGTTCTTATATCGCATCGTCTTGCTTTGCATGTCGATCTTGATGCCTTGGTTGATTAAGAAGTCCACTCCAATTATGATTTCATCAACAATATCTGCCACTATAAAATTGTGTAGTACCGTGACGTTCCCAATTGCTACTTCACATTCTACTTCTCCAATTACCTGGGTGTCCTCTCCCGTGGCTGTACGTAATCTTGCTCCAAGCAATGGGCTTATCTTTTTGTTGACTAAATCCGCTCGAATGATGGAATGAGATGCACCCGTATCTACAGTCAGTAAACGTTCCTTTCCGTCCACATGTCCTCCAACAGTAAGATTGCTCGATCTTCTTCCAATCTGCCAGATAGAGATTATGGGGCATTCAATTGCGGGAGCCAGCTGTCGCCACTTGCGGCTGACTCGATTTAGTTTAACGATTGAGTGGTCTTGGTGATTTGCCCATCTCCTTCTGCTCTGCGTTTACGACCACCCACATTGTTGGAACTGTTAGGGTTGGTGTTGCAATAACGCGCAATATGCCCTGGCTTCCCACACTTAAAGCATTTGACTGCATCATTATTCTTCTGCTGCGTACCCTTCAATACTTCCAAAATTGCGTATACCCAGTCTGGCCTTTCCACATCCACGCGATGAGCTTTGTACGTTGGCTCACTCAAAAGTGAGGCTGTTTCCTGAGTCAGTGCATGCGATACCGTTTCAGCAAATGTTAGTTTTGGATTCGCATATGTAGCCCGCTTCGTTTTCATATCTCGTATGCCATTTATGAAACTCTGGATTTTTACCCTTTCAGTGTATTCCACGGGTGCGTCCGCATTTGCAAGATGAGTCAATCTTGCAATATCTGAAGCAAACTCCTGCAATGTCTTATTTGCTTTTTGGTAGCGGTTTTGCAACTCAATTTGGAATATCTGTTTTCTATGCTCGCTTCCATAACGTCGTTCTACAGCAGCCATCAATGCTTCATAATTGTTCCGTTCTCCTTCGGGAATCGTCTGTAGGATTTCCGCTGCCACGAACAGTGCAGCAACTTTATCTTCCGCATTCCAGTTGTTCACTGCTGCGGTCTTCCCACACTGTAGCTTGAAGACCTGGAAAGGAACCGAACCGTCAAAAGATGGAGTTTTTACCTTCGTATTACTCGCTGAAGCAGCCGGCCGATTAAGTTGCAATTCCTGTATACGACCTCTTAACGCATCCACCTCTGCCTCGAAATTTTCTTCAAACTGCGTTATTTTCTCGTTCATAGGCGCTTCGAGTTTTGATGATGTACGCGCCTCTTGCTCTTTCAGTTGTGTTTCCATCTTTGATGTAATCTGTGTCGACATTTCTGAAATACGTGTCTCATGTGATTCCAGCTGGGATGCCATATATGTCTTCTGCTCATCCAGTTGAGATAACATTTGCGATAATATTTCTGAAATACGTGCCTCCTGTGCTTCAATCTTCGCTGTTATATGGTTCTCCTGCGATTACAGCTGAGTTTCCATCTTGGATGTTATGCGTGTCTCTTGCGATTCCAGTTGGGATGCCATATATGTCTTTTGGTCTTCGAGCTGTGTAGAAATTTGTGTTTCCTGTGCTTCAACCTTCGATGTTATGCGTGTCTCCTGCGATTCCAACTGAGATGCCACTGTCGATGTTTGGCAGTTTTTGCAGCCAGTATCATGTTCAAGTCTGTGCTCGTAACTGTCTGCGATGTTTCGTTTTTCTCTTCAATTTTTGATGTTGTTACGTCCCCATCAGGATAAAAGACAAACTCGTCCACATCAATTCCGTGCGAATCCATTACCTCTCGTAGCCGTGCTTGAAGTTCGATCTTATTGCCGGTTGTATTTAATCCACGGTTCTCCAACTCCTTTTTCAGTTGCTGGATCTTCAATTCACTGAACTTTGCCATGTCCAAGTTGCATTCCCAATCTTCGGAATTTATTCAACAATTCCTCTTCTGACACCAATTGTAACGAATTTGCTTGCAAATACTCTTATTTGCCTTTTTGCTAAGTTCGTATCACTAAACTGTTGAATAAATAACTCCAATATTGAATAATGGAAAAATGGCCTTTATTAAAGTACTTCACAATAACACTAATACTTTGCAATTAGCTGGCTTAATAACCAAACTGATAGCTTAAATGAATCTGACTTTCAAAATAATACTGCTATTGCTCGCTAGATATCGTCTTAAACGAAACTGATTATAGCGCCTCTATCGCTGGTGCTTTTATAGTCTTTGATTTCCTCGTGGCATCTTCTAGGCGCTTCCAGAATTTACTTAGTTGCCGCCATATAATTATAACTACAGATGCATCTATATAGCTTCTCATATGCGTGTATTTGTGAGCGGCACTTCAACAATTACAATTGCATACTTTTGGAAGCATCTCTTCTCTGCTGCGTGTACGTACATATGTGTAGACATAATGTTTTATTCGTTTATGTAGATAAAAGTGACTGTCTGCTTTATTGTTGTTGTTACTTCATTTACTTAGCATCAGACTGGGGATGTGAGTATCACCTGGTGTCACTCATATTCGTCACAATACCATCTACATGTGGTCAAAATCTGTATACAATTTTCCCCAACATTTGTGTTATACCTGTCACTGTAGCTAGTGCAGAACGTTCCTTCAGCGTCCTTTCAAGAATCAAAACCCTTCATAGATCGTGTTCATCTCAAGAGCGAGTTTCAGGTGTCTCCACGATTTGTGTTGAATCCGTTTTGGCAAGACAGTTAAATTTTGATATTATTATAAAAAAATTTGCAGCGGAAAAAGCAAGAAAAGCCACTCTTTGATATCCGAACCTTCTATATTGAATAATTGAAATGTATAATCATCATTAGATTTATCAGAAATGTATTAAAATGTTACCAAATAACTAGAAAAGATTATTTGAAACAATATGTGGCTGTTAAAAGAGAATTTTATTTCTACGTTACAATAAAATAGTATAAATAGTAAATATTTTGTGTAACTTTTTTTTTTAGCTCTTAGTCAAAAAATCATTTAGTTGATGTGGCAAAAATTTTTTTTTTGATGTAATCGATCAATAATGATTCATGAATAAGACGTCATTAATTCAATTTAATCAAATGTGTTAGTGGATTATTTAGGGGGCCCGTAAATTGTTTAGTCCCGGGCCCGGATTTTCTCTCCACGGCCCTGACTCTTATACATACAATCAAACTACTAATAAAAACTCACTTATTATAGAATATATAGATTTATACGTAAACAATTTTTATTATGGTAAAAATATTACAGTGGAATATCAGAGGATATTTCAATAACTATAACGATATAGAATTAATTATCCGGGACTTTAATCCAGACATAATATGTTTGCAAAACATCAAAATACCTTTAAATGCAAACAATTGCGTAGTTCCAAAGTCGTTTATTGCATATTTTACTAACTCCCCCCAAAAAACCAGGACAAAAGAAGGCTCAGCCACTCTCGTCAAACGTAATCTGCCCCACAAACTGCTATACCAGTCGACAAGTACAAACAATCGCAATAGAAATTAATCTTCCCTCCCCTATTACTGTCATCAACACATATATCCCTCCAACCCAAAGCTTTTCGGAAACCGACATCCTCCCCCTACTTTCCCGAGCAAACGACCCAACGCTCTTTCTGGGTGACTTTAATGCCTGGAGCCCCTGGTGGGTTTCCGAAAAAGCTAACTCCCGCGGTACGATAAAAGAAAATATTATCATGACAGAAAACCTCACCATTCTAAACGACGGCTCTCCTACAAACTTCTCCAACCATAAATCAGATTTTTCCTAAATGTAATTGGTAAAGGATTGACCACTTGTTTGGTAGCGATCACTACCCACTACTCACAGAGGTCATGTTTAACCTCCCTCGTACCAAACCAAGGAAATGCTCAAAATTTAAGACTGACGCAGCGGACTGGATACTATTTCAATCCCTGTGTGAACGGAACTTTAAACAGTGGACTTCTACTAAAATCCACCAGCTGACAGCTAACATAACCAAAGCCATCAGATATGCTGCCAATATTGCCATTCCCCAAAGCAACACATCCTCAATCAATAACTACTCAGCAGGGTGGAACAAAGGCCTGAACAACTTAAGAATAAAAAAGCAGAAGCTATGGCATGCCTACAAACAATGTCCTTCTTTAGAACTTCTTGCGGCATATAAAAAAGCAAACTCTCTGTTCAAGAAATCGGTTAAAGAAGCCAAAAGAAAATCCATCGCCTCTTTTACCGCAGATATTAATCCGTCATCTCAACCAAAGAAAATTTGGGCGAAAATTAAAACCCTTACTGGAATCCAACCTCCAACAATAAAACTGATCCTGGTTGCCGACCATACCCTCACAACAGCGTCGGATATAGCGAAAGCTTCCGGCAGCTCCTCGTCAGAGTACGCAGAAAACGTCAACTTCCCAGTAGAATACATCAACCGAAAAAATTCAGCTCTATCACAACCCTACGACCCCTCCGACGTTTCGAGGGAGGCATTTCCCTGGAAGCAGGCTTTTCCTACACCGAATTAGAAGCTGCCCTTCAGCATGCTAAAGGAAAAACACCGGGTAGAGACAGAATATCATACCCCATGTTACGAAACCTCCTCAAGTCCTGCAAACATTCCCTGATTTCATTGTATAATGCTATTCTTGAAAGTGGAACTTACCCACGTACCTGGTTATCCGCTTCCATTCTCCCGATTCCAAAGCCCAACAAACCCCCATGACTCATTAGAAGCTTTACAAGGGCGTCGGTTCTATATACCGGAGCGACTCGGGATTTTTCCCGACCAAGGACTGCCATTTCAGTGTAACTCCATTTAATTTGTTGCGCCCCTCCCACAAACTGTCAACCTCCCAGCAGCTCCTTGCAGCGGGACTGCTCCATATTCTCTTGCTACGGGAAGGTATCGAACCCAATCCGGGTCCGCCTCCTGACCCCGGTCCTGAGAAATACATCTGCGGGAAAAGAATCTTTTTAGGACGGTCATACTCTTGTCAGTGTGGCTCGTGTAAGGGATTGTTGCAACGGGCAGGTCGTTCTGGGCTAAATCCCAAAAGCAGACGTCCACGTAACTTCTATAAATCATTTGTGGCTCCTTGCTATACACGCCCTAGGACGTCCCGTAGTCTGCGCCTTAGCGTCCTGGCCTTCCACAACCCAGGCGTAGTCACCCGTCACTTACTCCCAGAGTGACGACGTCTCCCCCTATGCACTTCAGAATTCTGCAGTTAAACTATGATGGATTAACTGGGAAGATCACGGAGGTAGTCGATTTCATGAAGCGGCACCACGTCCGCATTGCTGCGATTCAAGAGACTAAACGCACAGCAAGATCTTCTCTGCAGACGTGTTCTGGGTATAATGTCCACATCCCGACATAGACAGCAGGGACAGTGTCTTAGAACGTCAAGGCTTATCTGTTCGGTCAGGCGATGCAAACCTAGAAATTATCAACATCTACATCCCTCCTGCCACCTGTTGCCCCAGTGGATACCGCCCTAATATCAGCGCCTTACTCACTGGCAACAATCGCATTATCTTAGGCGATTTCAATGCCCATCACGATCTATGGCATTCAAACTTGCGGGTGGAGAGTAGGGGTGAAATGTTGGCGGATCAAATAAAAGAAACGACGTTCTGCACAATAAACAAAGACGCCCCTACACGTGTGGTAGGAAGCTGTCAAAGTTCGCCGGATATTTCAATCGTGAGCGCAGAACTCGTAAACTGCGTCAACTGGCAGCCGATGTTAACATTGGCATCCAACCACCTGCCTATACTGATTCGCTCAAGCATTCTGCCGACTTCATCGTCAAAGAAAAACGCACTTTCACTAACTTTAAAAAAGGAAAGTGGGACGAATACAAATCCTTTACAGACAGCCGCTTTGCTGCCTCTCCTATCCCGACTGATGCTCGCCAAGGGGAGCGTGCTTTCCGCAAGGTCATTGAATCCGCCTCGGCTCGTTTCATTCCCGTCGGTAGAATTCCTGAAATTAGGCCCCACTTCCCGGCGAAGGTCGCAAGTTTAGCGAGAGAACGTGACCTTATAAAACAGCTCGATCCGGGCGACCCCCAAATAAGGGATATAAACCAACGCATCAGATTGCTTGTGGATGAACACAAGCGGGCGAAATGGGAGGAGCACCTCAGCGGTTGTAACCTCTCTGCCGGTGTAAGTAAACACCTTTGGCGATAAAGTGCTGTCGGATGCGAAAAACTGCGCGAGCGCTTTCTGCCGACAATATATAAAGTACTCTATGGTCGACAAAGATAGACGGAGGGCCAACAGACACGCACATAAACATAAATTCAGCGCGTCACCAATTACCGTCACCGCCATCGGTCATACTAAACCATCCAAAGCAGTGGGCCCAGACGGCATAGCCATGCCGATGCTTAAAAGCCTAGGGAAAGGGGGTTTCAAATATTTAGCACATGTCTTCAACTTTTCTTTTTCCACCTTTGTCATACCCCGAAAATTGGAAAATGACCAAGGTGGCCCCGCTACTAAAGCCTGGGAAAACAGCTAACATAGGAGAGTCATATCGCCCGATATTTCTCCTATCGCCAGTAGCCAAGACGCTTGGAGCCATTTTGCTCCCCTACTTCAAAGCAAATTCGCAGCTAGCCTGCCATCAGCATTGCTTCAGAAAACTCCATAGCACCACCACCGCGCTAAACGCCATCAGCACCCAGATAAATTTCGGTTTAAATCAAAACCCCCACCAAGAGTACTCGTTGCGCTAGACCTATCAGAATCTTTTGATACAGTAAACTATGGCACATTACTGCAAGACCTGGAAGGGTCTACCCTTCCCCCATGTCTTAAATGGTGGACCGCAAATTATCTGGGTGGTCGGCAGGCATCGGTGCAATTTAGAAACGAAACATCAAAACCCAGAAGAATTAAACAGGGGGTACCACAGGGTGGTGTCCCATCCCCACTTTTGTTTATAATCTACATATCTAAGCTACCTTAGCCACCAGAAGGAGTTACTATCGTTTCCTACGCCGATGATTGCACAATAATGGCCACAGGCCCAGGCCCAAAGATCGATGAGCTTTGCAACAGAACAAACGGCTACCTCGCTGATCTCTCCAGTTTTTTCGCCCCGCGAAACCTGGCATTATCACCGACTAAATCCTCCGCGACCTTATTTGCAACATGGACGCCCCAAATGTAGACCATTTTGAACATCCACGTGGATGGCACTACGCTACCGACTGTCCTACACCCCAAAATCTTTGGTGTGACGTTTGATCAGGATCTACATTTTGGTGAGCACGCAGCCGCAATTGTACCGAAAATCTAGAGCCACAATAAAATCCTCAAATCGCTTGCTGGCAGTACTTGGGGAAAAGACAAAGAAACGCTCATTACCACATACAAAGCAATTGGCAAGCCGATTGCATGCTACGCGTCCCCTATATGGTCGCCAAGCCTAAAAATTACCCACTGGAATAAGCTACAGGCCTGCCAAAATACTGCTCTCAAACGCGCCACGGGCTGTCTTCTTATTTCCCCAGAACACCTTCTACATAATGAGGCGAGAATACTCCCCATCAAGGAGAGAAATGAGATGCTAACCAAACGGTTCCTGTTGAATACCCAGAAACCTGGGCATCCCAACAGACATCTGATTGATGAGCCAACACCGCCCAGGGACTTAAGGAGTCATCTCCGTAAGGATTTTGAGGAAATACGGCACCTGAGAACTCAGCCATTGTGTAACGTTTGATTATAAATATACTTTCAAACAGCACTGCGTCCTGTTAAGAAAAAACTTGCTACTAGGCTCAATATTATTAAGTATTTAGCGTCGAGATACCTCCAAATTCACCAAAATAGCCTCATAAACAGCACTCGCTCTATCATCCTCTCCAAAATAGACTATGTCCTCCCTATCTATGGATGATGTGCCAAAAGCCACCTTAATTTCCTCAACTCCCCCTGTCATTCTGCGGCCCGGCGTAGCATTAATGCCTTCGCAACCTCCCCTATCAAGGGGATCCTAGCTGAAGCTGGTCTCCCTTCTATTATTCATAGACGCTTAAACTTATACCCAAGCTGGTTAATACCACAAATACACTTCTTTTCAGCACCTTTAGAACAGCTTTCGGCCATAAACGTTCTTTCAAAACAATGTCGGCCATCCGCCTTAGCGTTTCTAATTGCAAAACTCTCGGTATCTCTCTACCTTTAACCGGTTTTAAAGGTAGCAGTCAGCCGCCCTGGGAACTTCCTCCTACAGCAGTTAACGTTGATCTACATGCTCTCCGTAAACTTAATACGAACAGCTTAGTTTTCAAACAACGCTACGAGGAACTGATACATTCGCAATGCCTTAGAGACTGGGTACCGATCTTCACAGACGGCTCTAAAACCGACCATAACACAACATTCGCGGTAGTACACAGAGACGGTTCACTAATATCCAACGGCTATTTAACACCAAATAATTCAATGTTCTCAGCCGAGGCACTGGCTATTCTTAAAGCTTCGGAGTACGAAGCCAGCAACAAAGGCAAATTTCTAATTTGCACAGATAGTTTGTCTGCCTGCCAAACATTAAAAAGCATCTTTAACGAGGACGACCAGACTGTTACCCAAATTATGGAAAAACTAATAAAATGGACAAAAAAGATACAAGTTTTATGGATACCTAGCCATATAAGTATCCCCGGCAATGAGTATGCGGACTCAGCTACCAAAAACACCTACTACAATCCCACCTTCTCCTTCAGCACATACTCCAAAATCGATATTCTCAAAACTATCGTCTACCACCTGTCACACTTAAAAACAGTCGAGTGGTCCCAATTTAACCATACATATTCCCTTATAAATCCACTAGGTGAAAAGTCAATATACCCAACTCCCCCGAAGGCCCTCGCAGCCAGCGTGCTAAAAACTGTTAGGGTAATATTGGATATTTCCCCAACAAATAATAAATAAAATAAATTATGTTCAACCAAATGGAGTATGACTTACGCGCTAAACTTAATAAAAGATGATAATGTGTTTCGGAGTGATAAAAACACAATACAACTTCCGATTGAACTTCAGCTTAAAGTCGTAGGTTTGGATCTTCAGGTGAAGGACTTTCGATCCGTAAAATGGCGGTATGGCGGTATTATTCAAATCGTAACAAGGCAATACTCAATTTAAAGGGTAGATTTTTATTCTGGCCTAATGAATGGGAGCGTTTAAAGTTGACTGCAGCCACAGAAAAGGAAATGCCTGGATGTGTTCGATACATTGATGGCTCCGAAATTTAATTGGCCGAAGCACCCGTCGGTGCTCCATTCAAATTCAAGTAATTTGTGATTATCGCTTACGTATAAGGCAAGCTACACTAGGTTACTAGGGTAGTGTCCACGATGCAAAAATGTTTTGGGACTCCTTGCTCTCAAAACACCCACATAGGTTTTTGTCGACATCGCAATGGATTGCTGGTGATAGTGCATATCCACTGAAATCATATTCACTGCCCCATTCCGCCAAAATAATACAGCGAGGAGAGAGAAATATTTAACAAATATTTCACGAAATAACGCGTGTGAATTGAAATTATTACTACACCTCTTACGGCTTTTACTCAATATCACATATGGATTAAGAGTCAGACCACCTAGATAGGAGAGTCTATGCCAAGCCAGAGCGACGTACTACATAGAATTTGAGTCGGCTTTTCATCATCCAGCTCACAGAAACTACAAGTTTGGGTATCGGATAGATTTAAATTACTTACGTGATGTTGTAGATCGAAGTGTCATATATAGAACCCAATGAGAGTTCTTAGATCCTCCCAGCTTAGATTAATGAGTTTGGCTGATACTTTGGTTGCCGAAAGTTTGGCCTGTCTTCGCCCTGGGCAGTCATTCAGTGACGTCTGAATTGTTTAGTTTCCCAGTTACTTATAGTTTCCCTGTTATGTGCTTTTGTAAGTCCACAAAAGGGCTCTGGGCCATAGAATGTTGCTGTAGCGACCTGCTTTGCTAGGTAATCTGCATGTTCATTACCTTCATGTCCCTGATGTCCAACCCATCCTAACAAAACCTTGTTTTTGGCTCCCAGGGTATTACAAATTTCAGTGCGTTCATCCACTAGCTTATATGTAACTGTGTATGATTGGAAGGCACGCCGGGTCGCCTGACTGTCCGACATAATGTAGATGCTCTTCGATGTTGAGCCTCTCCGCAGACATTCTCTGCCACAGACTTCTATTGCGGGGATTTCTGCCTGAAATATGCTGGGGTAGCATCCCATTGGTATCGATTTCCTGAAGTTCGGCCTATAGATGCCTGCTCCCGTTCTTCCGTCATCGAATTTTGTTCCATCCATGAACCAAACTCTTAGTCAGAGTCATTATAGTGACTCCCTGTTTCCCAGTGGGTCCTGCCCACAATGGACACTTTAAAGTTCCCTGAGATTCTGAGCTTAGGGGACATTACGTCACGCAGTTGTAATATGGGATTTCTTATGAATTTTCCTATTACTTTCATATGCCCTATCATATTTCCTGGCTCTGAAATATTTTGAAGTCTTAGTGCGCCTAGTGTTGCCTCTTTCTCTATCAGAATAGGGGATGGAAGCACTAGCAAACGTTTTCATCACCCCGTAACTAGTCGATGAAGTTTGCTTAGTTTAGCTGTTGCCGTTCTTTGCATGGCCCTACAACTGTATTAAATGTCCAGTATGCCATTTTTGGAGATATACCCCATGTTTTGCCGTAGAGTCGAGTACAGGCGAAGAAAGCTCTGGTTGCTTTGCCCTGCTGCTCAGCAAGCCACAACAAGTACCCGCTGCCGCCCGTGCCCTACGGCGCCACCAGCTCTTACGGCCACTCCTACTCATAACTACAATATCCGTAGTAGAGTCGGTAGCAATGCCGAGTATCAGCCCCACCCCCGTCTTCCTCCCCGTCTTTTCCGGCAGCAATCGTGTAGGTAATTGAAACAGACTCTTAGTCGCTACCACCATTTGCATCGTTCGCCAGCACAGAATATATATGTTTGCACAATAAACGAAGACGTCCCCATTCGTATGCTAGGAGGCTGTCTAAGTACAATGACAAAACTTCCATCGCCTTTGGAGATAAAGTGCTGTCGGATGCGAAAAAATGCACGAGCGCTTTTTGCCGAAAATATATAATGCATTCTACGGTTGACAAAGTTGGACGGAGGGCCAGGAGACGCGCACATAAATATAAATTCAGCGCATCCCCAAATGCCATCACCGCCAAAGAGGTTGATGATGCCATCGGTCATGCTAAACCATCTAAAGGAGTGGGCTCAGACGGCACAGCTATGCCGATGTTTAAAAGCCTAGGAAAAGAGGGTTTCAAATATTTAGCTCATGTTTTCAACCTGTCCCTTTCCACCTTTGTCATTCGCGAAATATGCAAAATGGACAAGGTGGACCCGCTACTAAAACCTGGGAAACCAGCTAACATAGGAGATTCATATCGCCCGATATCTCTCCTATCGCCAGTAGCCAAGACAATTGAAGCCATTTTGCTCCCCTATTTCAAAGCAAATTTGCAACTAGCCTGTCATCAGCATGGCTCTAGAAAACTGCATGGCACAACAACCGCGCTAAATTGCGGTTTAAATAAAAACCCCCACCATAGAACAGTATTCGTTGCGCTAGACCTATCTGAAGCTTTTGATACGGTCAACCATCGCACGTTACTGCAAGACCTGGAAGGGTCTACCCTTCTCCCAAGTTTAAAAGTTGGACCGCAAATTATCTGGGTGGTCGGCAGAAATCGGTGCAATTTAGAAACGCAAGATCAAAACCAAGAAGAATTAAACAAGGTGTGCCACAGGGTGGTGTCCTATTCAAACTTTTCTTTAACTTCTACATATCTAAGCTACCTTCGCCATCAGAAAGAGCTACTATCGTGTCCTACGCTGATGACTGCACAATTATGGCCACAGGCCCAGGCAGACAAATCGAGGAGCTTTGCAACAAAATAAACGGCTACCTCCCTGATCTCTCCAGTTTTTTCACCTCGCGAAGCCTGACATTATCAACGACTAAATCATCGGCGACCTTATTTACAACATGGATGTCCCAGATGTCGAACATTTTTAACTTCAATGTCAATGGGACTACGCTACCGACTGTCTTACACCCCAAAATCTTGGGTATTACGTTTGATCAGAATCTACATTTTGGTGGGCATGCAGCCGCAATTGTACCGAAAATCCAGAGCCGTAATAAAATGCTCAAATCTCTTGCTGGCAGTACTTGGGGAAAAGGTGAAGAAACGCTCATTACCACTTACAAAGCAATTTGCGAGCCGATTGCAAGCTACGCGTCCCCGATATTGTCTCCAAGCCTAAATACTACTCACTGGAAGAAGCTACAGGCCTGCCAAAATACTGCCCTCAGAACCGCCATGTGTTGCCTTCTTATGTCCACAGAACACCGTCTAAATAATGAGGCGAGAATACTCCCCATTAGGAAGAGAAATCTCAACTTCGATCTATATACTGTAAGAGGTTAAACTCTTACCTATCCAGAATCACCCCCAATATACAAACCATATGCCCTGCTTGTAACCTGTCCCCACATGACACGAATCATCTCTTCAGCTGTATTGTGGAACCAACGCCTCTAACACCCCTCTCATTATGGTCCAACCCTGTTGAAACAGCAAGTTTCCTTGGACTCCCGTTAGAGGTTATTGATGACAATTTACGATCAGTTGCACCTCTTGGATGGGGCGAAGCACTGTTACAGCAACAACAAAAACAACGTGAGAGTTCTGTCAAGTGTGACCCCACTGCACCACCTCTCTACGATGCGAAGTATTTGTTGCATGCGATCTGATATTCTTTCCTCGTGCATCCCTGTGATTCAAATAACTAGGTCGTCTGCATACCCTTGCGTATCAAATCCCTTTGTTTTCATTAACTGAAGGAGGTCATCTATGACAAGGGTCCACAGGAGAGGGGAGAGCACACCTCCTTGTGGGCTTCCTCTTGTGGCCGCATTTATTCAGTCGTCCCTTCCACTTCCAAACAGGGTTTTCTACTCTTTAGCATGGACGTCACTCATCGAATTATCAAAGGACTTATGCCCTTATCAACCATATCTTGTTCGATAGCTTGTTGTGTTGTGTTATCGAAAGCCCCTGATACTTACTTACTTACTTACTTAATTGGCGCTTAACCGTCTAAACGGTTATGGCCGTCCAACAAGGCGCACCAGTCGCTCCTTCGCTCCGCCAACCGGCGCCAATTGGTCACACCAAGGGAGTTTAAATCGTTTTCCACCTGGTCCTTCCAACGGAGTGGGGGCCGCCCTCTAAAAAGAGGCTTGTTGTTATATTTCATTGGAGTATGGTTTTACGTGGCGGGTCCCAAGCCCAGCGCACAACCCGCTCAGCGGGGGTGAAAATATTACTTGACACGTTTATATAGCGAGCCGCTTGCTCCAAGACAGACGCCCGCTTGCAGCCGCACCTAGAGGTGTACAGACGCTGCCGATGAAATCTCCCCCGGCTAGCCCTTAAACCGATTATGTCAGAGTGGCCTAGCCAGGTTGTCGCCTTCTCACATTAGCTCACCGCTAAAAGTGCAGAGGGCTATATTTTTTGAATCTAGAGCCCTTTCGATTTTTACCGTGAGATTATGAATAGTCGTCTCCGTAGATTTCCCTGACTGGTAGGCGAACTCATTCCCACACGGAGGGAGTTTATTTAGATTGACATCCCTCGTATGCTGATCTATGATTTTCTCCTTACCCTTAGGAGAAACGAGCTCAGGCTTATTGGTCGACACGACGAGGACAATTGCTCGGGCTTCCCTGGCTTTGGTAAAAGTACTACCTAAACCTCTGTCCACCTTTTTGGGAACGTGCAGTAGTGATGCCTTATATAAAGTGGATAGGACTGGGCCTATATAATTTATCCCTTGCTGTAACAGACAAGGATGGATGGGGTCTTGATGTCTTAAATGGGCTGAAATTAGACAGGGCCCATTGCACTCGTTTGACAGTGGTCAGCTTTGTTGCTTGGCTTTTTTATAGATGGTGATTGACAGCCTTCTTTGCAGTCAGGGACGTGAGTTTCGAGTAAGAGTTTACATTCCTCTTCTGGCCGCGTATTTTGTCTCCCATCTGTTTTTTCTTTTTTTTTCAAAGTGCAAGTTACATTTCTGTGATCTCTAGAAAGGGCTTTTGGTAGTCCAACCGCTGCTAGAAGATCATTAATTTTTTCACAGTGTTCTCTCCAGGTAGTCCTTTTAGATTTCCTAAGTTCTTCATTGTAAGATGTTAGAGCGACTCTGTATGAGTTCCAGTCGCCCATAGCTCTCGATTTATTGAATAGCTTCCTAGCCTGGCATCTTAGCTGCCCAAGCTTTTTGTTCCAACAAGGCACATCGTGTTGTGTACGTATCTTTCCTTGGGGGCAACTCTCATTGAAAGCTGATTTAATGTCTAAGTGGAGCTGTTCAGAATCCTTTTCAAACTCCTGCACGGTTGTTATGGGTCGCTGTAAGCTGTTTCCAGCTTCCTCAATAAAAAAACGGAAAAGGTTTCAGTTCGTTTTCCTGGGATTTCTAAAAGGCGGCATGTGTTCCCGAAAGTGACCAATATCGAATACTATGTGTTTATGGTCCAACATTGACTCCTCCCCTTAAACATGCCAGTTAGTGACGGTGCTGGCCATATTATGGCTGCTAAGAGTGAGATCTAAAACTTCCCCTCTAATAGCATTTACAAAGGTGGGTTCATTGCCCCGGTTGATAATGCTTATATAGTTACTACGAATAAACTCAAGGAGGTACTCACCCCTGTTGTTGATGTTTGTGCTGCCCACCATTGTTTGATAGGAATTTGCATCATAGCAGAGGATCTATGGTATACCACTCCGCTAACAGTATTTGATGAGGGCTATTGATTCGGTTGTTGGGACCGTTTCTTCTTCCCCCGGAAAGTAAGCAGAGACCAAAACTGCATCTTGCTCGCCTCTTGGGGTTCGAGTTTTTGCCCATACTGCTACCAAATCAGCCGTCATGAATTGTAAAAGTGGAAGAAACATTAAGTTGTTTGTTGCTTAAAAGCATCGCCGCTCGTGAACGAGAACTGGTGGCATAGATCAACTTACCATCAGTACTGTTCAGATCTTTTACGGCACCGCGTTGAATCCAGGGATCCTGGATGAAGGCTATTCCCAGAATCCACTGGGAAAATTTTTTAATTGGGACGTCTGAGGCTGCCTTGGCGTGGTGAGCTACATCTTCTTCAGCAGTTCGTCCTCGTCCTTTCTTTTTCCCTCTCCTATCATTAGGTTTTGGGAGACAGGCTGGTGGACTGTCTCTGCCTCGTTTGGCCTTTGTGGGCCAACAGTAGACCCAGAAGGCCTGGGCTCTTCTTTTGAAGGTTTTTTTGAGGGTGTCCGTTTGCCTCGGTAAATCCTGCTGTTCAGTAGGATTTGTCATAGCCAGCCGTGTGATTACCCTCACCCTTATTGTCACTGCTGCTGGTATTTATATTTACCAGGGACAGGGATGGCTGGTTTTTAGGCCTTGACTCTGCCAAACCCGCAGAAAATCAAGTAGTTGCGTTGCTTTATTAGCTCGGTAGATAGAGGATCGATGGCTATTGTTACTTCCGCCACCGTGGACTTTCGTATCCGGTTGAGGGCTCTTCAGTTCCTGGTACTCAAACCGACATTTTGGCCTCAGATAACCTCAAGATGCCGTCATTTGAGGCGCATTCCTCTTCCTTAAAGTACCCCGCGAAAATGGTCCTACGTGGTATATATGCATCAGATACCACATTCAGCTTAGCACCCTGCCATAGAGTGAGTTTGGGGCGATAGCCCTTAGCCACTCCTTGGTGGTTGCATTCCTGCTGGTGATAGAAAGCCAGCCAAGGGGAGATGTGCAACCGCTGAAGGTGGGCTTTATAGCACCATCTTTTTGGCTCATCACCTCTTCTAGGATGGCCTTCTGTATAGCCTTCAGTTCCCTTGAAGACCAGATCGTGGATGGATAGTCGGGTGGTATTATGCCCAGCATTACCCCACCCAAGACATCCCTGAAAGTTGCCGACTGGTTAGCCATTGCATCACGATGGGGAGGCATGGTTGCCTCGAAATTCGATGCACATCTTTCCACATCTTTTGACAATATTTTTGTATTATCAGCTGTGGGCAGCGATATCTTTTTGGGCTCTCTCTGGTGGAGTCGAGCTATATGAGCGGCCTATTTTGACTGACACCTCACCACGGACCGATTCCCAGGGTTCTTTAGTAAGCCCCCTGGCTTCGCCGTAGCTAATCCTCCTGGCCAGAAGTCGCACTCTGAGTTTGGATTTCGTTGCGAACGGTTGTGCTTTGAAGTTGCGGACAGTGGTTGTAATAATTTCGATGAGTGCTTTAAGTGAGTTTTTGTAGCATACACAAAGGGGCGGAAAAAACCTTTGTTTGTGTAAACAGTGTATAGTGATTAGACATTTGGATCCCCAATTTAGCGGTCAGTGGAAGTCAATCTCCGGCGGAGCCCTAATTATGTGAGCGTGATTTTGGTTGCTACCAATTTTCGCCCTAACTCCAAAGTACCTGCATGTGGAGGTAAACTTCTGTGTGCGCGCATCTATCGACTGTGAGTGAGTACCCAGTAGACAACTTGGGTGTGACTATACATTGTTCCGTTTGGGAACGGTGTTGGACTACTTGCTCAGTGAGCAATTGTGGACTTCCGGCGTGAGGGGGCATAAACTCGTACTCGAATTAGTGGCAGTATCAGCTGTAGCATTTTTGGTCTGCCCGTTCAGCTTGGCGTAGCCTTCGTGCCGGTCGACTCGTCTCCGATACGGGGAACAGTGTTCCGTCCATCTGGGCGGTGGTAGTGACCACGTCAGTATTTTACTGACAAACAGCGCACGAGCTACGTCACCGAGCTTTTGCTATAGTTGACGGGTTGGGTTGCTAGTGCTGCTGACCACTTTTTCTGAGTGGTTATAGCCCTCGGTTTCGCTGCTGAGCCCGTATTGACTAGTGTCGCTGGCACCTCAACCGACGGTAAAGTAGCCGATGGCGTGCGTGAGACTGCTGCTGACGGTGAGGATGCAACCAATGGTAAAACAGCTGCGGGCAAGGACGCAAACGAGCCGGGCAAGATATTAGAAGGGGAGAAAATTGAGGAAACATTTGGGGATAAAATCGTGGACGAATCGGGGGAGAAGGGCGCTAGTGCTGTTGACAGCTGTGGTCCCACCGATGGCACCGAGCCTTCGGGCCGTCAGTCCGCTGGAGGTAAGACTACGAGCGGAGGACCCCCTGCAGCTGGCAAGAGCGCTGGTGCTTCTAGGGCTACCTCTGTAGTGGATGGCTCCTGCGTTGTCGCCCTCAAGAAGATCACCGCCAGCTTTAGCAAGGTGGTCTTTGGAGACAGTGGTACAGACCTCAAGACTGCTGAGAGGCTGATGGAAGTTTCCTCAAAGTATGTGGCCCACCTAATGACGGCTATAGCCGGGAATGCCCGACTTCGCGGACAAATTGAGGCGATGTCACCCCGGGGCGTCACGGAGATCGTTCGGCGATGCCGCCTCCGAGCACGACGGTTCCGGCTGACATCGTACCTGAGCCTGCTGTCCCAAAGCCGCTTCACACCTGGTCGGCGGTCGTCAAGTGCGGCAGGTCGGGGGTATCCTCGAAAAAGTTAGTTGAGAAAATCGATATGGAGGTTGAGCCGGCACTTGGTGTACGCGTGCACCAAGTAAAAGCAGTTAAGGCAAGGGGGGTAGTTATTCGTCTACCCTCCAAGGAATAAAGGGACCAAGTCCTTGCCAATAAGAAGTTCTCAGAGGTGGGATTAGAAGTCTGTGAGAATAGCAAGCAAGGCACCAGGGTGGTTATTCGGGGGGTTTATGCCCAAATTTCCCCTGATGAATTCATGGAGGAGGTTTATCGCCTAAACCTCACGAAGGTCGACCCTGAGAAGTCAGAGGTTAGGCTGACCAGTCGACCCTGGAAGACGCACGCTGATGGAGCAACGGTCAATGTCATCCTGGAGGGACCAGACAAGTTAATGTCCTCCCTCTTGGATGCGGGCCGCTGTTACGTCAAGTGGTTCTCCTTCCCGGTTCGGCCGGAGAACCTAACCTATAGCTGCTACCGATTCTTGAGTTTCGATCACCAGGTGAGGGCCTGTGGGTTGAGGACTCCAGTCTGTCGGAGGTGCGGGCAAGGGAGGCACATAGAGGTGAGGTGTCCTAATGGGGTGCACTGCCGCAATTGTGCATTTAAGGGCAGGCCCACCACACATCTTATGATGTCGGCTGAATGCCCGACCTATGCTGCTGTTGTTACCCGTGCGCTCGCCAAACATTAATGGGTTTAGTTCTTCAACTCAATTGTCAGGGAGCGTACACCGTCGTGTGTGAATTGGGGGCGCGTATGACTTAGAAGTGTTGCAATGTTCAGGGCAATGCTGCAATTGTGGTAAATGAGCCTAATTATGAATGCTTTTTGTTGAATGCGTCTGATTGGGGAGTATGTGTGAGCATTGTGGGATCTTTTGGTAGAACCATCTTTGCAAGCATATATTGTAAGTTTGGTAAACCTATGGAACCATATATCTAATACCTCGATACGGTGGTACTACTTGGGAGTAGCACGCCAGTTATCATAGGTATGGATGCCAATGCTGTATCAACTATATGGCATAGCAAAATGTCCAGGGCTTCCGCTGGATATGCTAGTCCTGGACGGGGAGAGGCAGTGGGCGAATGGGTACGCGAGTAGTGAGCGTTCATGTTGTGAACGAAGCGAGTGAGTGGTACACATTCGATGGGCCCATGGGCAAGAGTGACATTGATGTTACTCTTATGAATGTGCCAGCAGCGAGAGCATTCAGTTTCGGATGGAGAGTAAGGGGGTGAGGGGATAAGCGACCATAGTTTAATACAAATTGTGATCGCTCCCCGAACCACCCCGGATATGCTTGGTACGGCTTCTGTAATGGGGTGGCGTACTGCCGGGGTAAGCTGGACTCTGTACGGGTTATACGTCGAACAGTAGGTGACTGCTACACAGCTCGACGTTTTTGCAGAGCTCCCAGTAGATGAGCAGATTGCCCTTCTAAATGCTTGTATCTGGCGGGTCAATGACAGCATGTTCGAAAGGTGGAAGAGGCAACGATTTCATCGTGTCTGATGGTGGACGCGTGAACTAACCCAGAAGAGATCTGTCAGGCGCCTGAGACGTCAGTTTCAACGCGCCCGGTAGATTGATTCCGACGGTGTGTTCCAACTAAGGAGCCAATTAAGTGTGGAAATACGTGAGTACAAGAGGATGATTGTGGAAGTTAAAGAAGAAGAATGGCGCAACTTCTTGTCTGAGAATTCGAACGACCCCTGGGGTTAGGTCTATAAAATCTGCAAGGGTCGTCGCCAGACAGAAGTTAGAAGAAGTGTCGACGAAAGAACGCTATCAACATGGAGGGAATATTCCTAGCTGCTTTTAGAAGGGTTTTTTCCCAGGGCTGAGGTCCAGGTACCCCGCCTTGCACAGGAGATACCCATACCTCCATTAGAAGTCGCAGAATTGGAGTATGCATTTGGCCTGATTAGGTCTAAACGGTCTCCGGGTTTAGATGGGATAAACGGAGAATTGTGCAAGTGTTTGTGGAAGTTTATCCCGGAATACTTGGAAGCCGTTTACGACAAATGCATATGGGAGGGTTACTTTCCACGTGAGTGGAAAGCGGCTAGGGTTGTCGTTCTCCTGAAGTCGCCTGACAAAATAAGGTCTGATCCTCGGTCTTACCGAGGTATCAGCCTTCTTCCAGTGCTTGGCAAATTGCTGGAGAGGGTTATGGTTGAGCGGCTTCAGGAGCTTATTGGGGGTAACCAGTTGGATAGACAGTTTGGGTTCAGGGAAGGACGCAGCATTGAAGACGCCTGGATGCATGTCCAGGATTGTGTTAAGAGAAGCTCCAATAAATATGTCTTTGGCATCTTTATTGACTTCAGGGGGGCTTTTGACTTCCTGCGCTGGGACAGGGTTATTTACCGGTTAGTGGAGCGGCTGCTTAGAAGTCACTTTGTGGCTTCTCGGACAGATGAGCTTCTACGAAAGTGTGGAAAGGTAGGTGGCTCGAGGCTGTCCGCAGGGATCCATCTGTGGTCCATATATATGGAACATGATGATGGACTCCCTGTTAAGGCAACTCTAGGATCTTTGCAAATTCTACGGATATGCGGATGACCTCGTCTTATTAGTAGAGGGGATTCTCGCGCCAGCGTTGAGCGCACCAGCGAGTCCCTATGTGAAATAGTGGCTGGCTGGGGCACCCACGTTGGAGTAGAGATTTCGGTGGACAAACCCTTGACAATGCTGCTGAAAGGCAGATTATCTCGGAATCGCCCACCGATTGTCCGCATCGGCGGGGTCAGCATCAGGTATGCGACTCAAGTCAAGTACCTGGCGCTGACAATGGGTGAGCGAATGAGCTTCCTACTAAACTTGGATGCTGTCAGGGGTAAGATGCTAAATGTTACGGGGCAGTTACGACGTATCATTCGGAGTGACTGGGGCCTGAGTCGCCGTGCCGTTTGTACGATATATCGCGGTCTATTCGTAGCTTGTGCTACTTTTGGGGCCGCCATATGGTACCGAACGGTCATGACAGCTGAGGCACGTGCTGAATATACAGAGGTGCATGATGCTCCCATGCTTGCCTTTGTTTCGTACCATTTCCACGGCTGCGATGCTGGTGCTTCTTCACCCCCTCTCGATCAGATAGTAGAAAAGCTTGCTGTTTCTTTCAGGTTGAGAAGGAGGACAAGATTGCCGCTGTTGGAGGATGAATGGGCCGCCGACAATAATGTGAAAAGTGGATCGTTGGAAAATAGGCGTCGGTTAGAAGGGGTGGTTAGAGGGAAGCGTCAGGAGCATTATATCCGGGACGTTTCATTTGTGGCGGAAAGTCCAGATTTCAGATTTAATCTGAGTCTGGGCTTTCTGCTTACGGGCCATGGTCCATATGGTATGTGGTTCGTTGCAGGAGGACTGGGTGCATGTGTTTCGGTAGTGTCCGGAGTACTCGGGGATATGGGTAGTTGGGGAATTAGTTTTGAATAGGGAAGGGTTGATGTAAGTGGAGCTCTATCCACTAGTCGGACTATTGATTTGCTCAATAGGTATGCTTTGTAGATGTTTAGACGGAGGAGACATAGTGGTGATCGTGGTGGTTGATTTGTGTGTGTGTCCGTGGGGGTTCTAAGCCCACCTCACACTAGGCTGCCGTTCGGGAGTAGGTGGATACTCAACCGGAAGTGGCTTCGGCTGCGAAAGTCATACCAAGACTTTAAAGTGATACCACGGGGAATAAATAGCCCGCGGAGCTCGCTCCGTTTCTGTTCATTGCGGTAGGCCCCTTTTGGGAGCATCGTGGCGGCTGTGGTTTGATATCCGAATGCGGTAAGAGTTGGTTAGCTCGAATGTGTAGTTTCATTGCAAACGGGGCAATGACCCATAGCATGGAAGACGTGTTAAATAGGCCTCCAACCCCAACAAGGTGATGATGTGTCCACTCACATTATCGATTTGTACCACGGTAAGCGAGCCTTGGGGCTGGTCAAACCTGCTTTCACCCGTGTACTTGGTGCATACGTGAGGTTAGATCTTCTAGGACAGGTACTCGCGTTAAACATACACTCGCTGGCCAGAAGTCGCTTAAGACGCTTGCGATCGGCACAACTTGGCTGATCGCGCTCAGCAGTTTGGCCAGGCTGATCACTTTTCGCCAAGAAGACTCTGTTCATCCTCCGGCGAGATTGTAGATTGTGACTCTACCGGATTTGCATCTTGCGAACAATCGGTTGTATAAGATTTATACTATATGTATATACCAGCGATCTCTATGATTTTTTCAGACAACAATATATGCTATATACGTAAGCATTTGGTGAAATTTGAAGCTTCTAGCTGTTAAAATGGGGCTGAAAAACTATATATATATATACTATATATACCACCAGTAATTACGAAATGTTTCTTATCTGAACAACCGATTGTGGGGGATATATGCTATATATACGACCGATCTCATCCATTTTTTCGGACAACAATATGTGCAATATACGAAAGGATATGGTGAAGTTTGAAGTTTCCATCTGATAAATTGAGGAAGATATGACAAAAATCGCCTGTTTCTGAAAAATCCGTTGTATGGAGGATATATGCTATAGTGGGCCGATCCCGCTGGTTCCGACAAATGTCTAATCGGACAACTAAATACACCCGCTCACCAAATTTTATCACGATATCTCAAAAATTTAGGGACTTGTTTGCATACAAACAGGCTGACGGACAGACGGACGTGGCTAAATCAACTGAGCTCTTCTTCCTGATTATTTCGGTATACTTAATGGTGGGTCTATATATTTTCCTTTAAGAACTTACAATTTCGGGATTCGTGACGAAATTAATATACCATTTCATAGTCATGAAAGGTATAAAAATAGGTAGGTACTTTGTGTGAGGATGCAAAGTTTCACTTTTTTTGTGGTCTGCATGTAAAAAGGTATCCGTACGATATGTCGAAAAATAAAATGTCGAATCACAAAATGCAGAATCGTTAAAAACCTCATTATGCAGAAAAACATTTTTTATCGAATTAAAAAATGTCGAAAAAAGGAAAATGACCAAAAATGGCCGAAAAATGTCCCAATTGGTATACTTAAAGCAAAACTCCAAAAATAAAATTTTAAAGGAGTGTTTTATTATCATGGTTGTATATTCATAATTACATGTACATTACTGGCACGTTGAATTTTCGGTTACAACAGAAAATTGTTTTCATTAATTTAAAATTAAAGACACAAATTTATTATTTTATTTTAAATTAACATACTTTCGGATTAACTAAACAAACTAAATTTATTTCAAAGTTACATTTTAATAACCATAAATATATGGAAGTATCTAGAGTTACAAATAAATTACGGACGCGTTAGCATAGCGAATTGTAGTATGCTCTCAAATAAGTTATTAATTTATATACTCCCGCTTGAGACTTATCCATTAGTATTTGTAGCCTTCTATGCCATACTTTCACAGAATTCTGAGTCGTTGGAATATTAGTATTTATTTGATTAGATATTGGCCAAAACGTAGGTGGATATCTTAGGTTACTTGTTGCGTTTACTCCAGATGATTTTCGTTTTCTTGAAGTTCCTATAATATAGTTCTTTTCGAACCATTTTAAAATTTCCGAGCAGTCATTATCCATGTGTGGCTTGAGTTAATTGTAATATCCTGATATTTTATCTGGTGGCCTACTCTGTATTGCGATTCGAAAGAAAAAATACGCGAAATCGCAAAATCGGTACTCTGTATCTTGACATTCGCATGTATATTTTGACTTTCGCATTCACATTTTGCCCATTCGCAATTTTTCTCCCTTTTCGCATTGCCGGCACTCTGTAAAGCGAAAGCGAATGTCAAACAGCATTCATTTTCGCATTTTTCTTGCTACAAGTAATAGGCATTCGCATTGTTCAAATATGTAAGTATTAATTGATGATTTTATAAATTGATATCTTTATATTCATTTAAAAATATATAGGACAACTCAAAAAACAAAACAAACACAAAAGCAACAATTTGTAATCCTAGGAGACTTAAAATACATAAATAAATAACAATTAAATCGAAACCACTTTTTTATAAAGCATTTCTATTTGAAATCATGTCATTTTTTATTTGTTCTCTGATATAACTAGCAATATTTCCCATTCTATGATTTTCCACGTTTTCTGTATTTATCACGTTCACTTCTTCTAGTTCAATTTCTGAACTGGGAGGATTTCTTCATTTAAATCAATCCTTTCTTCATTTAAATCGTTCCATAATGCTACAGAATCTTTTTTTAATTTGTTCAACAAAAATTAATCGTTTGCCGAAATTGTAATCGCCTTGTTTCTTTTGTTCTCTTTCTTTGAGTTTGGTCAGTGATGCACACTCAAGCAAAAAATTAGCGAAAAATAAAAAAGCGACATTGTTAGCGATGCGATAGCGCTACAGACTTCCAATTACCTTTCGCATCGCAATTTATTTTCGCATCGCACTGCCTTTCGCATCGCAATACAGAGTAGGCCCCCTGGACTCAAAAATGCTCAACTTTTTAACAAACGCAGTTGTAAGGAAACGTTTTCGTCTGTGCCATATTTCGAGGCAAGTTTCTGATTTTACATCCTTTATTGGCTGTACTAGGAAAATATGATTTGGTAACCGATATTATAACTTTTTCGAAATCGCTAATAATAATATCCGGATTGATGTTTACATTATGGTCACAGGCCAGTCGATGAATTTCGTAAAACACCTCATTGTAGCACTATTTCGTCTTGCTGCTCATTATACAAAAAGTGACAGGTACAACTTGTTCATTTTTAAATGCATGAATGGTGAAAAACTGCCGCATTATTGTCGGTACCATTTTAAATGTACCGTTCATAAGCCAAAAGCGTTATTTTTCTAGTAGCTTTAAGTTTGATACACTTCCAAAGATTAAAATCTTTTCATTTTCAAAACTTTTATCAAATAAAAATCTTTCACCTTCAACATTTTGAAGCATTTCTGGTATAGTTACTTCATGTAAGCTTTTAGGTTCTTTTAACATATTATTTCTCACTCTTTTAATCTTTTGCAAGCAATTCCTATGTTTTGGCATATATAATCTACACTCAGGGTGACACTGGACTGTTGCGGAATTAATTATTAGTGATTGTTTATCATTAGTGTGTTTTGCGCGCGCTTTCATATTGGCGTTTGTTTTTAAACGGTTTTATTTAGGTTGACTTAATTAATTAATTAAAATTTAAGTAACTTCCCGATAACACAAGCTTGAAACTTGGAATATAGTTCAGAACCCGGTGACAATGCAATAATGAGAAAAAAATCGCCGCTAGGTGGCGCAAGGATCGAGATATTCACAAAAATTGTATTTGTGGTCCAATTTCGCTAATTTTTGAAACGCATAATACAAGTAAGAATAGAAAGCGACCTATGAAAAAAATCGCCGCTAGGTGGCGCATGGATAGAGATATTCACAAAAATCGTATTTGTGGTCCGATTTGGCTCATATTTGGAACGCATAATACATACAAGAATAGAAAGCGACCTATGCAAAAAACGCCGCTAGGTGGCGCAAGGATCGAGATATTCAAAAAAATCGTATTTGTGGTCCGATTTCGTTCATATTTGGAACACATAATACATACAAGAATAGAAAGCGACCTATGAAAAAATCGCCGCTCGGTGGCGCAAGGATCGAGATATTCACAAAAATCGTATTTGTGGTCCGATTAGGCTCATATTTGGAAATCATATCTGACATACAGAAATAGAAACCGCTATAGTAAAAAAAATTCACGCTAGGTGTCGCAAAAATTGAGATATTCAAAAAACTCGTACTTGTCTGTCCGATTTGGCTCTTTGAACAAATAATATATACAGTCCGGTAGAAGTGACATCAAAATTCTTTGGAGCACATAAGTTCAAATTTTATTAGTGAAATTTCTGTAAAAAATTGTTTTCCCGGTAGAAGTGACGTCAAAATACTTTGGAGCACATAAGTTCAAATTTTGCTAGAGAAATTTCAGTATAAAAATTCTAGTCCCGTTAGAAGAGACGTCAAAATACTTTGGAGCACATAAGTTAAAATTTTGTTAGTGAAATTTTATTACTAAAATTAATTTCCCGGTAGAAGTGACGTCAGAATACTTTGGAGCACATAAATTAAAATTTTGCTAATGAAATTTCAGTACAATAAAATAAATAGAAAATTTTTTTAAATTATTTTATTGAAAGCAATACTTACATTAAGTAATAATAATACCAAAAGATAGAAAATAATATAATTTAAAAAAATGTTTAAGTTAAACAGTCTTTTTGAAAACAATACTTACATTAAGTAGTATTAATACTAAAAGATAGAAAATAATTAGGTAATTGTCTGACCAACGCCCTAGATTGATGAGGAGTGTGATGACTAGTACCTAGTACCTACCTAATTATTTTCTATCTTTTAGTATTATTACTACTTCATGTAAGTATTGTTTTTAATAAAACCGTTTAACTTAAACATTTTTTTTAATTATCTTATATAAACTTTTTGCTCAAATGTAAGCGGATCATGAGAGTGTTGAAAAGATGACTTTTTATTTGGTGGTTGCTATTGTATAACTCTGTAATTTCTCGTGCCTTGCAATTCAATTGATTTTTTTTTTCGCACCTCCAATAAAACACATCGGTATTTTGTTTTTCCATATGAAAAACGAATCCATCTAACACTAGCTTATTTTTTCCTTTATTAGAGCTAACAGTAACAATATTTATAGACATTATACACGATTATAAATGAAACACTCAACGATGAAGAAAGACCAACTAATAATTTAGATTTAATAAAACCACAGAATTAACCATTCAGGTTTGTTGATTTGCCATTCAGCTTTGTTCATTTTAAGAAATTTACCGTTGTCTCAGGGAGCTAAACCACGCTAGAGACATCACTTGCCAAAATAACTCGATGCATTTTTGATTCGATACATCAACTTGCATACTAATTTTCACAAGACACTTTAACACAAACATCTAAAATCCTTTTAAACAATAACTATGAGTAAGCCAACGCTTAACTGCGTTTTTTGTGCAATTAAAGCATGTTTGTCAAATTTACTACTCGTTTTTGCACATTGATATGTTATCAAAGGTTTCACCGGGATTCGAACCGTGAATCACATGGTCAAACTGCAGTTGCCTTTAACCACTAGGCTATCCTGCTGGTATTTGTTTTCATGCTTAATTCAGTTTTTCTCATTTCTACACTAACAACACAATTGAGACATTTTGTCTCTATATTAATTTGTGTGCCATGTAGATTTGTTTTTGTAAAGTCTTCTTCGTTGCGAATGAGAAGCTTTGTAAATCATTCGCAACGAAGAAGAACTTTACAAAAACAAATCTACATGGCACACAAATTAATATAGATACAAAATGTCTCAATTGTATTGTTAGTGTAGTAATGAGAAAAACTGAATTAAGCATGAAAACAAATACCAGCAGGATAGCCTAGTGGTTAAAGGCAAATGCAGTTTCGCCATGTGATTCACAGTTCGAATCCAGGTGAAACCTTTGATAACATTACAAAAATTGCCTGATGATGATTACGCTGGCAGTTTTCGAAATGGTTCCATCGCAATATGCCAGTAAATGTTTATTTCTTTTCAGTTTCTCTTAGGAAACATAATAATTGAAATTCAGTTATTATAAGCCGGTGTTAAGCTCATGAGTTCTTAAATATTAATTTGAAATATTTCATGTAATGTATATGTAACAAACTTCTTAAGCTGAGTAAAGTTAGAGGTTATTTTCTTATGTCTCCACTTAGCACTTAGAGAAACAGTTTTAGTGTGAAAGTTTTGTCTTTGTCAAAGGTAAAAGTGGAAAGAAACGTTTCCGATATCCTGTGAAAAGTTTCATCTTAAATGTTTTATGTACACTGAAATTACCTTGAACGGTGTTACCTTGTCTCTTATTATATCCAAACGAATTCATTCGGAAACTTGAATTGTACATTTGTATATTGGCTAGAAAATGTCTTGATTCCGCTGTTAAACCAGAAATTAGTGTTACTAATGGTTCTGATGGACATTGCAATTTCTATAGGCGAAATTTTCCTGAGGCGCAAGACATTCCAGGCGTTTCGCTTTTAAATTTTGGTGCACAGCAAAATGGACATACATTGTTTATAATTCCAACTACCACAAATTTATGCAAACTATAATCGATATCAAGGTTCGATTCGAGCTCAAAGCCATAACAATACCTTTTTTCTAATGATAATTATTGTTATTTTTTAATTTTTCTAAATTTGAAAGATTGTATTTTGTTTTTGGAATAGTAAGTAGAAAATTTTTCAGACAACCTGCCATAGCTGCGCAGATAGATCAATTTCGAAGGGTGCTAAGCCTTCATCATCAGTACGCTTTAGGCATGCTGCGCTAACCATTTAGCTATACAACGGTGGTTTGTTTGACTGGTAAATTGGCCATATCGTTGTTATATTGAAATGAGGCACCACTCAAAAGTATATTAATGTTTCGTCGACCTAGACGTCACCTGGCATATCATTCCCTGTCAATGGCATTGTGATGTACCCGTTGTTCGTCTGATCGACATTCTCTTTCGTTGGATCTATTTTGTGTTCTCCGCGACGGACGTCCAATAGTGCTACTTGCCCTGGAAGGCATTTTGTAATTCACTCCACTTTTCACAAAACCGGTTAGGACTTTAAAGAAAGATTGATTGAATAAATGCTCTTTGTTATCACACCACTTTTCATTAAAAAAAATTGTTTGTAGCAGCACAAAAACTTTAAGAGTGACCTCGTAAATAAATTCTATTTTTTATCACACCACTTTTCACTAAAATAAACACGTTTGTAGAAGCAGGAGAACTGTAATAGTGACTTGGTGAAATTTCTTAATTGAAATCGCAGGCGGCTACCTGCTGAATAGGTAGAACCGAAAATATTCATACAACAAAATTGTTTGAAAAAAATTTTGAAATTTGAAATATTTTATGTACATATTCATAAGTGATGGGTAAGAAGTTTCTTATTGTAAATTAAGTATCTATATATATAAAACTCAAATTATGTAGGTATGTATTGTCAAGTACAAAAACATGCAACCCTGCATCATCATAAAATATTAAACTCCAACAGCCGCTTGGGTTACCGAAGGAGTCAGTCAGTAACGAGTTGCCGAAGAGTCATAAAGGAGAACGCTAATTATCCGAGCTTGTGTAAAATCTTAAAATTCATTAAATCACATTCATTGTATAACTTTATTAATATTACATTGATACATCCTGACAAAACTATTTCATTAAACAAACCTATTATAATTCATCAGCATAAACAAATAAGTGTTGAGGTTATTTATGTGGAACAAATATCGCACGAAGATAAGGTGATATTTTCAGAATGGGATTAAACCCCTACAAAGCGATACGAAGAACAAAGTGGTAACTAAAATACAAATAACTAAATTTACAAAAGCAAACGGTTTAAAAAATTAATAAAATTCAGTGTAAATCAAATGTAGTATCATATTCGCATTTGATACTCTTCTGGAAATTTCCGCGAATTCAGCATGTTGACTCGTGCTGTCGGTTTGTAACGCGCGTTAGATTTAAACAAACGTCGTCTACGATATATTGTCGTTCACTCATAGCATACGGCAGAGTAGTGAATACAAATAAACGTCAGATACGATATACAAGTTTAGTGTTTCACTCATAAGCATACGGCAGAGTAGTGAAAGCAAATAAACGACGGCTACGAGATACAAGATTTGTAGATCACTCATAGCATACGGCAGAGTGGTGAAAATAAATAAACGCCGGTTACGATATACGATTTTTGTGTTTCACTCAGAAGCATACGTCAGAATAGTGAAAACAAACAAACGTCGGCTACGTTAGACGAATTTAGTATTAAAGTTGCTTCTCACTCGCAAGCATACGGCAGTGTAGTGGAAACGAGCAATCGTCCGTTAAGCGCCAAATACACGACACGAACATTTCCGCGAACATTCCCGTTATGTCATGTTTCTGCGACCTTTTCTGTCGTGTATGGTGGTGTTTGACAGTTCGCGCATAGTATCATTTTAATTTTTGGCGAACATTTGCACGAACTGTTCGTGCGTGTATGGCGAAATAGCTCATAATCGTAGTAATATCTGAACGGAACAGACGTGCGCGGAAAAGTAAAATGCACAATAAAAAATTTCTGAGTGAATTTATTGAAATGTATAAATCTTTGCCATCATTGTGGCAAGTAAAAAGCAAAGATTATTGTAATAGAGTTAAAAAGAATAATGATTATGCGACTTTAATCGATAATTGTGCTGCAGCACAATTGTTATCCGTATTCATCGCTGTCTGAAAGAGAACTATTGTTCGGCCAAAAGTTCGTATGGTGTATGGCCAAAGCTGCGAACAAGATTGCGGAATGTTCGCGGAAATGTTCGTGTCGTGTATTTGGCGCTTTACGATATTTGACATTGAATTTTTGTGTTCTCACTCATAAGTAAATAAACAGCAGTGAAGTTTAAACGATGGAAACATATACATATATATGTACACGGTTACCTACGTACATACGACAGCATCGCAATAGCAGTCTCGTTCATATATACATATGCATACAGTAGTGCAAGTAAAAACAAATGTACCTATAATAATTTTCTAAAAGCGAATAGAGTAATTAAAACAAACGATGGAGGAATTGCGAAAATTAAAAGTGAATCAACTTCGTCAAAAGCGCAAAGAAAAATTTCGTGTACTGGAAATAAAGCAGAGTTAACAGAAAGACTTGAATTATTTTTTAGTAAAGATCAATTTGAAAGTGCAAATCAACATACGGTGCTTATGCAACGAATCGCAGAGCTAGAGAAAACCATCGCTAATTTACAAATGCATAACCAAGACGAGTGTATAAATAATGGTAATAATTTCGCACCACAGCGAGTATCTCCACCAGTGGAAAGAGCAGTATTTCAATCGGTTATAGTTCCTACAAGCACAGTTGCATATCACGGGAATTATGCACAAAGTGTAAATAATGTAATGCAGGCACCAGGTAGCCAAACTTGTGGTTCGCATCCACCACAAAGTGTAAACAATGTAATGCAGGCTCCAGGTAGCCAAAATTGTGGTTCGTATCCACCACAAAGTGGAAACAATGTAATGCAGGCTCCAAGTAGCCTAACATGTGGGTCGTGTCCACCACAAAGTGTGTACACACAAGCGCAAAACACGTATCATCCAAATTTTAACAATGCACCACGCGTAGTGCCACCATATACCACAGTTTCATTTACTATGCAGCCAGAGCAACCTATTTCGTTAGTTACAAATCCGTTTTGTAAAGTCCGCGACGTGGTAGAGCTATTGCCTGAATTTAATCCGGTATCGAAAACGTCACTAAATTCGGTTCAATACATTACACGAGTAGAAATGCTAAAAAACGCTTATTGTTAGAAAGAAAACATTTTAATTTATGCGGTGCAACAAAAGATGCGAGGTCCAGCTAAGTACTGGGTAGATGCATTACAAGAATTGTTCGTGTCGTGGCAGCAATTTGTTAAACGATTTTTGGAAGACTTTCCATATACGGTAAATAGCGCGGACGTACATATCGAAATGTCGCGAACGAAAAGACGACACAAAGAAACCCTGCAAGAATTTTATTTTAAGATGCAAGCGTTAGGGACGAAGGCAGGTATGCCTGAAAATGCCATAGCTCGGCACATTATCCATGGTGTAAACGAATTAGATCTGAAATAGAAAATTTCGAATAATTATACGCGCTGCACAGATTTGTTACGAGATATAAATGAATACTGTGCGTATAACGAGACAGAATCGGTAACGAATGTAAATCCAAAACAAGCTGTGAATGTTACTAAAACCAAATATTCTCACATGCAAAGTGGATCAAACAGTGCGCATGTTGAACAAAAAGATTCCGGTAACGTTAAATGTTACAACTGTACGAAATTTGGTAATTTCCCGAAAATTTGTCCCGAACCACAAAAGAAACCGCGATGCGGAAAATGCATTCGAACGAATCATACTACTGAAAAGTGTACTGAAAATAACAAAGCAAAGGTTAATGTAATAAAAAACAATGACGGTATTGTGAAAAATATAAACCTTAATGGTCATATAACAAATTCTTTTATTGACCCAGGCAGTGGTCGTACGCTTGTTCGTAAATCATTAGTCGCGAAACTCGGGCAAACCAAGCCAAATGCCGTAGTGCTAAAAGGGTTCGGTGATGGTGAATTTATATGCAAAGAAGAAATTGACGTTAATATTGAAATCGATAATATTAAACTAAAAATTTGTGCGTTAGTGGTAGATGACGAATTGATAAGCGAAAATATTTTACTTGGTGAAGACGGAAAACGATTAGTGATAAAAAATGGAAATTGTCGATTAGAACGCGAGTTTTCAATAAACGAAGTATCGCATCTTAATAGTGCAGAACACGGAAAATTGAATAATCTATTAACGAATTTAGAATTTAATATTTTTTAATAATGTAAAAAATTTTTTGTTGTTGTTGAAAATAGATTCCGCCTTTGAAAATGCTAGGATGACTAGCGAAACGTCGGCTGTAACAGGGAATAAACTTGTTTTATTTGCACTGACAACAAAATAGGTCAAGTAGCCTTGCATAATATTATAAATCTTAAAAAATTGACCGGAAAAACCTAAGAATTTTCAATACGTTTTTTCAGAAAAAATATTTGATCTCGGAAGGTGCAAAATAGCAAAAATGAATATCGAATTATACAGTAACGTACCGGTTAGAATGAAACCCTATCGCGTCCCATTTGCTAAGCGTCCGATCGTTGCTGGTATGTTCCGTGAGTTGCTCGGTAATGATATCATACGTCCGTCTGATTCCGCGTACGCCTCACCAATTGTGTTGGTCGAAAAGAAAAACGGTGAGCATCGGCTCTGCATCGGCTATCGCTGTCTAAATAAAATTAACAAAAAAGTGCCTTTTCCGATGCCTATTATGGAGGAGCAGTTCGCACAATTGGCAGGTAATTGTTATTTTACTACACTTGACTTGAGAATGGGGTATCATCAAATCGAAATAGATGAAGACTCAAAACCATTTACGGCTTTCGTTGCCAATGATGGACATTTTGAGTTCAACCGAATGCCATTTGGATTGGTAAACATACCCGCGGTCTTTAAATCATCAGTCATGAATAGATTGATTGCTAAGATGCCTTCCGGCGAAGTAATGGCATACCTCGACGATGTTATCATACCAAGCAAAACTATTGAAGATGGCATAGAGCGGTTACGCAGGTTCCTTGAATTATTGCGTGAGAGCGGTTTAACGCTACGTTTAGCAAAATGTAAATTTTTAGCTACGGAAATTGAACATTTAGGCCATATTGTAAATGAAAAGGGTATAACGCCAGGTACTAAGAAAATCTCTGTCATACAGAATTCCTCGCAGCCTACCAATCTTACGGAATTACGACGAGTTTTGGGTCTTACGGGATTTTTCCGAATATTTGTACAAGACTATTCACTCATCTCAAAACCACTTACTAATTTGCTTTGTAAGGCTGAAGTAAACAATTTTTGTTGGGGCGAGCACAACAAGCTGCATTCGAAAAACTGATTAACAAACTTACAAGTAGCCCAGTGCTAGCGTTATATGATGTGTCTGCTAATCACGAAGTACATACCGATGCTAGTAGCGTTGGTCTTGCCGGTGTACTATTGCAGTCATACGATACGAAAACGTGGCAGCCGGTTGCGTATTATAGTCGGCATTGCTCCGAAGCTGAAAGCCTGTACCACAGTTACGAACTCGAGGTTTTGGCTGTGGTAGAGACACTAGAACGATTCTGAACATATCTGCTAGGCAAGAGGTTCCGATTAGTAACTGAATGCTCGGCAGTTGCCAAACTTCGAGCAAAAAAAGAAATAAAATCAAAAGTAGAGCGCTGGTGGTTGAGACATTTAGAGTTTGATTTCGAAGCAATTCATAGAGCAGGAACTCGTTTGGCTCACGTGGATGCTTTGAGCCATTCTCCAGCCGTCGAAAGAGGTAGAAGTAGCTGGTGTCATTATGAAAGTAACAGCCGATACTAATAACTGGCTATATACACTTCAGCTACAAGACGAAAATTTACGCGATATTTTATCAATCTTAAAAGGCGATACTAAATCACCTAAGGAGACAATCCTACGAAAAGAATATCGTTTACAAAAACACCGATTATATAGATGCGAGGCAGACGGCCTAAAATTTTTAGTTCCTAAATCAGTAAGGTGGCATATTGTGTAATCTTGTCATGACTATATGGGTCATTTCGCATTAGGGAAAACTCTCGACCGTATTCGACAAACTCTTTGGTGCCCGAAAATGGCGAAATATGTACAGCAATGTATTGCGTCATGTATCGAGTGCTGCTATCAAAAGGCGCACGCCGGCAAACCTCAAGGGTGTATGTACAGCGAGCCACCCGAGCCAATACCTTTCCGTTTAATACACATAGACCACCTTGGACCTTTCGTTCGTAGCAAGAACGGCAATTGTTATATTTTGGCGATATTCGACGCTTTTACAAAGTTTTTGGTGGTAAAGGCAGTGCGAGAAACTACACACGTTATTCAAGCTCTTAACGATCTGACTAGTTATTTCGGTCTACCATCGAAAATCGGTTACGATCGGTACAGCGTTCACCTCAAAATCTTCTGAAGCATTTTGCGAAATCAACGGAATTCAACACGTCAAGAGCGCTATTCGAACCCCTCGTGCAAACGGGCAAGTTGAACGTGCTAATCAAACAATTTTTTCCTATATACGTACGTCTACCGAAGAACCAAAATTGTGGGATACAACGCTACGAAATCTCCAATTTACGATAAACTCACAAAAAAACTCTACATCAGGCTTTAGCCCGAATGAATTAATTTTTGACTTCGAAACATCGTTCATAACCGACTTGTAGAAGCAATTAATTATGAAATCGACGTCAAAGAACAACATATGCCTATTGCTGAAAAAAGTTTGAAATCGCTGGACAACATAGCACGATCCAAGTGGAAAGATCGTTTTGATCACAAACACCCCAAACCTAGGCTATGTAACAAAATGACTTCGTGGTTATTGAAAATGAACCTTCATCCACGGGGGAGTCACGAAAACTGGAGCCCAAATATCGCGGGCCTTACCAAGTCGCAAAAGTTCTGGGGCACGATCGCTATTTAATCGAGGACGTTCCCGGCATGCAAATAACAGCACGAAAATTTTGTTCAGTATTTTCAGCGGACAACATTAAGCCTTGCTCCACTCCTCCCGAACTAGATGACGGCTGATCACAACACAATTTGAATCACCCACTAGCAGGGCCGTAGAGAGAAAATCCGGTTTCGGGACTAAACAATTTACGGGCCCCCTATAAAACAACCACTTATACATTTGATTAATTTGAATTAATGACGTCTCATTAATGAATCATTATTGATGGATTACATCAAAATACATTTTTGCCACATCAACTAAATGATGTTTGGACTAAGAGCTGAAAATAAAATTAACACAGGATATTTACTTTTTCATATATGTAATACTCCTATATTGCTACAACATGCTACACTCACAAACATCAGAGTGCCGATATATTGGTTCCACCCATAAATTCAGAAAACAAAAATCCAGCAACACATTTTCTCAGAAAACATTAGTCAGTACTCTTTTTTTAGAAAGCCAAAATTCAGAAGTCACATCTCTGAGACAAAAGTTCAGAAATCAAAATTCAGAAGTCAAATATCAGAAGTCAAAATTCAGAAAGTAATCAGAGAGCAAAAAACATAAAATTTTGCGCCAAGTTTAATGTTTTTTTTGCTGTCTGATTACTTTCTGAATTTAGACTTCTGAAATTTGACTTCTGAAATTTGTCTTCTTAAATTTGACTTCTTAATTTTGACTTCTGAGATTTGACTTCTGAATATTAATTTCTGAATTTTGACCTCGACAACTCTGGTGGCGTCTCTAGCTTCGAGTAAGACGTTTCTTTCGTTAATGGTAGTCAGCATTTTGAACCAAATTGAGGACAGCAAGATACACTCGAAATTGTTGATGTACTTGAGAATGCCGGGTATATCTCCGTGTGCTTGTGCACTCAAATTTAGCTTAAGTAATGAGTTTAGTGCTTGTGTTAATCCTGGAACATGGTTTGCGAATGGTCTGACTGCCTCAATTCTAGCCGACCACCTAGTGTCTGAAAGACTGTGAAGAGAGCTCGGTACATTTTTTTGAGGATGTCCCATCGTTGTGGACTGCTGCGGAAAATCGTAAAACATTTTTGTATAACGCAGAAGAAAGTAATTGCAGCCGTACAAAATTGTGCAGCATCAACACCACATAAATTCACACTGTGGGTTGCACAAGGCGAGTAATCAGTATTCGAGTTTTTGTCGAGAATGCGACGTTGTGCTCCGTTGTAATCTCCTTTCATATTGGCGCCGTTATCATACCCTTGAGCACGACAATCTTTTAATGGGATTTCATGTTTACCTAGAGTATGGCAAATTAAATCAGCGATGTCCTGACCAGTTTTTTTGTTACAATCTACGAAAGCGAAAACCCGTTCTTGAATTGTAAAATTTGTTGATTTCGAATTGAAATGCTGGTAGCTCAAAATGAACGCAGTGTATTCAAAGTGACTAGCACCATGCGTAGCATCAACGATAATGGCAAAATACTTGGCTTTCTTGCGTTGATCTAATATAGTTTCCACACGTGTTTTGCACAAATTTCTATAAACTCGTTCTGAATGTCTGGTGAAAGATAGTGAACTTGTAAACGTTTGTGCTGCTGTTGTGAAATCCTAACTTTCTCCAAATGATCTCTAAGTATCTGATGATAATGACTTATGAGTTCTAAGATGCCCAACAAATTTCCATTGTTTCGTTCACCAAGATATACACTTTCGCCTCTGAAAGCTATGCCTCTTTCACCCAAAAATGAAATAGTCTCCTAGTTCTATATACAATTTCTTTCCACTTTTGAGTTTCAGTGACTAGCTGTTCATTGATAGGTGTGTCAATTGTAGCCTCCTTTTGAATTTGGTTTTTGTAAAGATCGCCATTGAATGTAACATTTAATGTGATTTTGAGTAATTTCGTGTGCTGGCAGTTTATCGTATAGCTTCTTTCACACCTGCATTTTCGAATATCCGCCAGGACAACAAATTTTAGGACCATTTAAAGTATTGGCGCTTAACAGACGACATGGAAGGCAATACTGGCGCTCCACACCAACCAGTCACGCTTCACTTTCTATCCATTTGGCAAGATTCTGTTAAACACGAGGTAGGGAATGCCTCGTCATAACGATCACGCTTCATCTATCTCCGTCTTCGTCTCATTCTTTCTCTTTCTCAGTCTCCTTCTTCTCTTTTTTCTCTTCTCTCAAGTTCTTCTCATTCTTCTTCTTCCCTTATTTCCTGTCCCAGAGGGTGGTATGTACTTTGTTCCAGTCCCAGTCCTAGTCCTAATCCCAGTCCCAGTCCGACTCTGGTCTACATCGCGGAAAAAAGGATCGTAAATACTAATATAGGCAAATTTATATACCAAATTTCAGGTAAATCGAATAGGACGTATGTAAATAGGTATGTGGGTATAATTAATTCATGTCTTTATTTCGGCTTCGCATGCATATTTATCAGTTTTGCCAGGTTGATGCGACTAAATAGAATATCACAATGAAAATTACTTTAGAGCTCTCAGCAACAGCTTTAATTTGATATCCATTTTACCCGCACATTCTAGGTATATCCGGGTCCACGTTTTGGCCTATATTTCGAGACCGTAGTTACCCAGCGGTATAATATATTACTCTGTACTAAAGCACACATCAACAGCTTCAATTTGATACCCATAATGTAAAAATACATCCTAGTGTTACCCTGATCCACGCTTTGGCCTATATCTCGAGACCCTAGTCACCAACAGGTATGAAAATACCCTGCACTAAAGCACTCATCAACAGCTTTCATTTGATACCCATATTGTATAAACACTGTCTACGCATTCACGGGCCCACGTTTTGGCCTATATCTCGAGACACTACTACCTACCCTCTACTAAAGCACTCAACAGCTTTCACTTGTTATCCATATTCTATAAACACATTCTAGGGTACCCGGGTCCACGTTTCGGCCTATATCTCGAGACCCTGTACGTCGATCGCAATCAAACCTATGTAATAACCACCGCTTGAGTTATACGCAACTTATGTGAAAGCTTGAATAAAATCGACCTATGCATCTCTTCAAACACCGGCAAGCAACTAACGCATATTTTATCCTTTCTTTTTATATATATAGATTTTTATTTTTCACACTTCACTATAATATTAAAACGAAATACAGATATTCGTTGCTTTGGAAATTCGGCTTAAAAATTTCACAATTGAACAACTAAAGACACTCCTGAATTAAAAAAAAATGTCTTAGTACCTCTAAATCACGGTTCCCCTCAGAAACCCCGGGCCCGGGGGGAACCCCCATTCCCCTTCCCCTCTCGTCAGGCATGACCACTAGAAACCTTCCAAAGATTTTCATAGGCTAAACATAACTTTAATATAAAAAAAGAAGGTGGCAACTACCATACAAATGGAATAATGAAAATTGGTAAGGAGCTATATGACGTTAAGTCCTAACAGCACCAGTAATATATGGAATTGAAAAAAAAACAAGACAGATGGGACTATCAGAACTATGGCTGCCTTAAAAACTTAGGTTATTTCAACACGTAAAGTTTGATTGCATAGTTGGGTTTGGCTATTATTCCTTTAGTATTCTTTTATGTTATCTTTAGGGTTGGTATTTTTGGATACGCCTGGAGGAACCGGAAAAAACATTTCTGTTTAATTTGATTAATTCATGTAAGAGCAAAAAGAGAAATCGCTATGGCAGTTACTTTCTCAGATACTGCGGATACCCTTTGTGTGGTGGAAGTACAACTCCGCATTTAAATGACCACTGTCTTTAAACATCTGATACACCGATGTGCAACATAAGCAAACGGTCAGGCCCAAAGTGAGGGTGTGCGATGTATGCACCATGACTCATAAACAGTCGCTGCAAGTTTTAGACCGAACCCTTAAGAATTTAAGGTGTAATGATCATCCCAAAGGTGGTGCTTTCCTGTGACTTGCTGGAACAGCCGCAGTTGAAGTAAATGCGTGCTTTTTCGTCTATAGACGCATTTACGTACAAAAATTTACTCTCTTTAAAAATATGAGAGGGCATTTTGGCGAAAACACTTCAGCAGCAGCTTTTGCTAAACAAATTCTTGAAATTAATTATGGAAAAATTCCTATTTCTTTACTAACAGATTTGATTTCTTTTCCTGCAAATTTTTGAGAAATTATGACATCACCTGAAGCTTTAATAGCTAATGTTTCTTCCAAATATTGAATCCATCTTTGGAAACTATAAATGGCTTTGAGAAAAGGCATTTTAGGCACCTTAAAATGTAAATATCACGAGAACCAAGACAACTTATCACTCTATTAACACAGTCGTGGAAGAGTCCTAAGCTGTGCATATCCGATTGAGTTTACTAGCTCTTTTGAGCCATCAGAAATTTCTCCTCATCGACTGATCCGTAAAAAGGGCCCCTATTATCACAATATTTATGCTTCGTTATTGCGATTCTCCACGCTTATGTAGTGGGACAAGGCTTTTCATCACAAAACTTTTACGAATGTCATTGAAGCAATTCATTTTATAGGAAAATTTCGAAAACAAAAAAGTTTAAAACCAAGGATTCCATTGATATCGATAGATCTGTCTTTTCAATTTTAAATGCCTCAAATTTCCTATCCTATCAATGAAGTTCAAGACGAGCATTAGCTGCGAATAAAGGGATTGATGAGCGCAATACAAACCTTTATAGCTTCAGAGCTTCTGCAACTCAATTGTCAACCTCACCTACGTGAGGGGAATCCTGTTACAAATATTGTATCATACAACAACAGTCATTAGCTGTAACAGAAGTCAATCTTACTAACTTATGTTTTACCCATGGTTAGTTACGCGTAGCTTGCATATTTTTATAGAAACGTGGGGTAAAACCCACGGGCATAAGCTAGTACAGAATAAAAAAAAAGTGCGGAAAAGGCAAAAAATATGTTTGTTCAATAGGGAAATGGATAGGAATTGGGGCAGGTATAGGGATGGGGATAGGGACTTACCTTATATAACGCATTACTAATTTTTAGTAGTCTAACATTAATACTTCCATAGATATTGAGTATGAAAAATCCCAATTGTATGGGAGGTGCCACGCCCCCTTTTCCGATTTCAAAAAGGGATAAAAATAAGGATAGATACTTACCTTATATAACGCCTTACCAAATTTCAGTAGTCTACCATTAATAGTTGCATAGATATTGAGTTTGAAATATCCCATTAGAATGGGAGGTGCCACGCCCTCTTTTCCGATTTCAAAAAGGCATAGGTATAGAGATAGGGACTTACCTTACAAAACGCTTTACCAAATTTCAGTAGTCTAGCATTAATACTTCCAAAGATATTGAGTATAAAAGATCCCATTTGTATGGCAGGTGCCACGCCCCATCTTCCGATTTCAAAAAAAAGTACATAAGAACCATGCGGGGTCATGTACCTGACCTGACATGTGTGTAAGTTTGGTTAAAATCCGTCCACGTGTTTGACCGTCAAGCGGCGACAGGAAAAAAAGTGTTTACTTTTATAATATGTATAGATGTATACACCACCGATCTCTATGATTTTTTCAGACAACAATATATGCTACATACGTAAGCATTTGGTGAAATTTGAAGCTTCTAGCTGTTAAAATGGGCAGAAATTGCGAAAATTTTCTTATATAAACAATCGGTTGTATGAGATATATACTATATATACCACCGGTCTCTATGATTTTTTCAAACAACAATATATGCTATACACGTAAGCGTTTGGTAAAATTTGAAGCTTCTAGCTGTTAAAATGGGGCTGAAATTGCGAAAATATATATATACTATATATATATACTATATTTACCACCATATATATATATATGCCGGAGTTACATCGACGTTTTCATTTGATTCCGTTTCGCTGACACGATTATGTTCTGAAGGCATTATGATTAATATTTCTTTTATAAGGCGTAATGAGCCCCGAACGATGTGTTGATATTGCTGACAATATAAAAACTAAACTCTTCAAAAATCTCAACCATGTATTTCAACTAACTCCACATATCTGTATCATATATTTTCATCATATACTCTTTGCAATTTCAACAAGTGCTTTTCATCATAAAACTCACTTTGACATATCGCTCAGGGCCACATTCGATAGAGCAATATTACTCTACCTTGCTTCTAGCAAAATAATAACTCAGTAAAAAAGGAAAGATCACACGTGTCTTTCACCGCATACTATGTTACAAATTTAATTCAATGACGCAATACCAAATATGCAAAGGAGATTGTAACACAGTAGTTGAATGTACCGACATATACTATATATACCACCAATCTCTATGATTATTTCAGACAACAATATATGCTATATGCAGAAGCATTCGTTGAAATTTGAAGCCTCTAGCTCATAAAATGGGGCATTAATTACGAAAAGTTTTTTATCTGAACAACCAGTTGTGGGGGATATATGCTATATATACGACCGATCTCAGTCATTTTTTTCAGACAACAATATGTGCAATATCCGAAAGCATATGGTGAAGTTTGAAGCTTCAATCTTATAAATTGAGAAAGATATGACAAAAATCCTCTTTTTCTGAAAAATCGGTTGTATGGAGGATATATGCTATAGTGGTCCGATCCGGCCAGTTCCGACAAATGTCTAATCGGACACCTAAAAACACCCGCTCACCAAATTTTATCACGATATCTATAAAATTGAGGGACTAGTTTGCATACAAACAGACAGACGGACAGATGGACATGCTTAAATCAACTCAGCTCTTCATCCTGATTATTTCGGTATACTTCATAGTGGGTCTATCTATTTTCCTTTAAGGACTTACAATTTTGGGATTCGTGACGAAATTAATATACCATTTCATTTTCTTGAAAGGTATAAAAATAGGTAGGTACTTTTTGTGAGGATGCAAATTTTCACTTTTTTTGTGGTCTGCATGTAAAAACTATGAACACGAATCACGTATTTCAACAATATATGACGTAAACGTAAGTATTTGATGAAATCTGATGAAATTTTAAGCTTCTAGCTTTAAAAAAGGGGCAAAAATGACAGTTTATATGAAGTATATAATATATATACCAGCGATCTCTATGATTTTTTCAGACAACAACATATGCTATATGCGTAAGCATTTGGTCAAATTTGAAGCTTCTAGCTGTTAAAATGGGGAGAAATTGCAAAAAGTTTCTTATCTGGACAATCGGTTGTATGAGGTATATATATATATACCACCGATCTCTATGATTTTTCCACACAACAATGTATGCTATATACGTAATCATTTGGTGAAATTTGAAGCTTCTAGCTGTTAAAATGGGGCAGAAATTGCAAAAAGTTTCTTATCTGAACAATCGGTTGTATGAGGTATATATTATATATACCAGCGATCTCTATGATTTTTTTCAGACAACAATATATGCTATATACGTAAGCATTTAGTGAAATTTGAAGCTTCTAGCTGTTAAAGTGGGGCTGAAATTGCGAAAATATATGTATACTATATATATATACTAAATATACCACCATATACATATGGGGTATTCCATCCCATTTCGACCAATTTTGAACCCGACCCCTTTAGAATTGGCTGAAAGTTTTTCTTCTTTTTCTAGCTTACGAAAAACGTTTTTCAGAAGTTTTTCAAATTTTTTCATCCAACTCAAAAAAGTTACGAATTTTTAAAAAAACACCGTTTTTGTTTGAAAATGCTATATCTTTTTCAAAAATTGACTGTTTGGGATTTTTTTTTTGTTAAATATGTTTTTAAATATACTTTTCGGAAAAAATTCAAAAAAATGTTTAAAGTTTTTTTTTGTAATTTTTCAGTTTTTCGAAATTTTTCGAATTTCGCCCTTTGTTTTTTTTTTCTCATAAAAAACTTCAATCAATTCTGCAATCATCCCCACTAATCTCGGAGTGGGCCGAGAATTTTTTTTTTTATTTAAAAAAAGAAGAAAAACTTTCAGTCAATTCTAAAGGGGCCGGGTTCAAAATTGGTCGAAATGGGATGGAATACCCCATATATACTATATATACCACCAGTAATTACGAAAAGTTTCTTATCTGAACAACCGATTGTGGGATATATATGCTATATAATCGACCGATCTCATCCATTTTTTTGGACAACAATATGTCCAATATACGAAAGCTTATGGTGAAGTTTGAAGCCTCAATTTGATAAATTGAGGAAGATATGACAAAAATCCTCTTTTACTGAAAAATCGGTTGTAACGATATATGCTATAGTGATCCGATCCGGCCGGTTCCGACAGATGTCTAATCGGACACCTAAATACACCCGCTCACCAAATTTTTTCTAGATATCTCAAAAATTGAGGGACTAGTTTGCATACAAACAGACAGACGAACAGATGGACAGACGGACATGTCTAAATCAACTCAGCTCTTCATCCTGATTATTTCGGTATACTTAATGGTGTGTGTATCTATTTTCCTTTAAAGACTTACAATTTTGGGATTCGTGACGAAATTAATATACCATTTCATTTCCATGAAAAGTATAATAAGTTATAAATAATAAAATTTGGTGAATGTGCGTTTAATAAAACAAAGTAATAAAGTGTATAATGTTTAATGTGTGCCAGCATATTTCATGTACGCCCAATTGAAGTTCGGTTACTTATTTTTCCGATTTTTGTTTTAAATTCAAAGAAAATGGAAACATTTTATATCAAATGTGCGCACACAAATATAACAAGTAAGGAAGGCTAAGTTCGGGTGTAACCGAACATTACATACTCAGTTGAGAGCTATGGAGAAAAAGTAAGGGAAAATCACCATGTAGGAAAATGAACCTAGGGTAGCCCTGGAATGTGTTTGTATGGCATGTGTATCAAATGGATGGTATTAAAGAGTATTTTAAGCGGGCCATGGTTCTATAGGTGGACGCCATTTAGGGATATCGCCATAAAGGGGAACCGGGGCTGACTCTAGGATTTGTTTGTACGATATGGGTATCAAATGAAAGGTGTTAATGAGTATTTTAAAAGGGCGTGAGCCTTAGTTCCATAGGTGGACGCCTTTTCGAGATATCGCCATAAAGGTGGACCAGGGGTGACTCTAGAATTTGTTTGTACGAAATGGGTATCAAATAAAAGGTGTTAATGAGTATTTTAAAAGGGAGTGGGCCTTTTCGAGATATCGCCATTAAGGTGGACCAGGGGTGACTCTAGAATTTGCTTGTACGATATGGGTATCAAATGAAAGGTCTTAGTTCTATAGGCGGACGCATTTTCGAGATATCGAACGATGTGTTGATATTGCTGACAATATAAAAACTAAACTCTTCAAAAATCTCAACCATGTATTTCAACTAACTCCACATATCTGAATCATGTATTTTCATCATATAAAAAATAAAATAATTTCAACAAGTGCTTTTCATCATAAAACTCACTTTGACATATCGCTCAGGGCCACATTCGATAGAGCAATATTACTCTACCTTGCTTCTAGCAAAATAATAACTCAGTAAAAAAGGAAAGATCACATGTGCCTTTCACCGCATACTATGTTACAAATTTAATTCAATGACGCAATACCAAATATGCAAAGGAGATTGTAACACAGTAGTTGAATGTACCGACATATATATACTATATATACCACCAATCTCTATGATTATTTCAGACAACAATATATGCTATATGCAGAAGCATTCGTTGAAATTTGAAGCCTCTAGCTCATAAATTGGGGCATTAATTACGAAAAGTTTTTTATCTGAACAACCAGTTGTGGGGGATATATGCTATATATACGACCGATCTCAGTCATTTTTTTCAGACAACAATATGTGCAATATCCGAAAGCATATGGTGAAGTTTGAAGCTTCAATCTTATAAATTGAGAAAGATATGACAAAAATCCTCTTTTTCTGAAAAATCGGTTGTATGGAGGATATATGCTATAGTGGTCCGATCCGGCCAGTTCCGACAAATGTCTAATCGGACACCTAAAAACACCCGCTCACCAAATTTTATCACGATATCTATAAAATTGAGGGACTAGTTTGCATACAAACAGACAGATGGACATGGTTAAATCAACTCAGCTCTTCATCCTGATTATTTCGGTATACTTAATAGTGGGTCTATCTATTTTCCTTTAAGGACTTACAATTTTGGGATTCGTGACGAAATTAATATACCATTTCATTTTCTTGAAAGGTATAAAAATAGGTAGGTACTTTTTGTGAGGATGCAAATTTTCACCTTTTTTGTGGTCTGCATGTAAAAACTATGAATACGAATCACGTATTTCAACAATATATGACGTAAACGTAAGTATTTGATGAAATCTGATGAAATTTTAAGCTTCTAGCTTTAAAAAATGGGCAAAAATGACAGTTTATATGAAGTATATAATATATATACCAGCGATCTCTATGATTTTTTCAGACAACAACATATGCTATATGCGTAAGCATTTGGTGAAATTTGAAGCTTCTAGCTGTTAAAATGGGGAGAAATTGCAAAAAGTTTCTTATCTGGACAATCGGTTGTATGAGGTATATATATATACCACCGATCTCTATGATTTTTTCACACAACAATGTATGCTATATACGTAATCATTTGGTGAAATTTGAAGCTTCTAGCTGTTAAAATGGGGCAGAAATTGCAAAAAGTTTCTTATCTGAACAATCGGTTGTATGAGGTATATACTATATATACCAGCGATCTCTATGATTTTTTCAGACAACAATATATGCTATATACGTAAGCATTTAGTGAAATTTGAAGCTTCTAGCTGTTAAAGTGGGGCTGAAATTGCGAAAATATATGTATACTATATATATATACTAAATATACCACCATATACATATGGGGTATTCCATCCCATTTCGACCAATTTTGAACCCGACCCCTTTAGAATTGGCTGAAAGTTTTTCTTCTTTTTCTAGCTTACGAAAAACGTTTTTCAGAAGTTTTTCAAATTTTTTCATCCAACTCAAAAAAGTTACGAATTTTTAAAAAAACACCGTTTTTGTTTGAAAAATGCTATATCTTTTTCAAAAATTGACCGTTTGGGATTTTTTTTTTGTTAAATATGTTTTTAAATATACTTTTCGGAAAAAATTCAAAAAAATTTTTAAAGTTTTTTTTTGTAATTTTTCAGTTTTTCGAAATTTTTCGAATTTCGCCCTTTGTTTTTTTTTTTCTCATAAAAAACTTCAATAAATTCTGCAATCATCCCCACTAATCTCGGAGTGGGCCGAGAATTTTTTTTTTTTTTTTTTTATTTAAAAAACGAAGAAAAACTCAGTCAATTCTAAAGGGGCCGGGTTCAAAATTGGTCGAAATGGGATGGAATACCCCATATATACTATATATACCACCAGTAATTACGAAAAGTTTCTTATCTGAACAACCGATTGTGGGGTATATATGCTATATAATCGACCGATCTCATCCATTTTTTCGGACAACAATATGTCCAATATACGAAAGCTTATGGTGAAGTTTGAAGCCTCTATTTGATAAATTGAGGAAGATATGACAAAAATCCTCTTTTACTGAAAAATCGGTTGTACGGACGATATATGCTATAGTGATCCGATCCGGCCGGTTCCGACAGATGTCTAATCGGACACCTAAATACACCCGCTCACCAAATTTTTTCTAGATATCTCAAAAATTGAGGGACTAGTTTGCATACAAACAGACAGACGAACAGACGGACAGACGGACATGTCTAAATCAACTCAGCTCTTCATCCTGATTATTTCGGTATACTTAATGGTGGGTGTATCTATTTTCCTTTAAAGACTTACAATTTTGGGATTCGTGACGAAATTAATATACCATTTCATTTCAACGAAAAGTATAATAAGTTATAAATAATAAAATTTGGTGAATGTGCGTTTAATAAAACAAAGTAATAAAGTGTATAATGTTTAATGTGTGCCAGCATATTTCATGTACGCCCAATTGAAGTTCGGTTACTTATTTTTCCGATTTTTGTTTTAAATTCAAAGAAAATGGAAACATTTTATATCAAATGTGCGTACACAAATATAACAAGTAAGGAAGGCTAAGTTCGGGTGTAACCGAACATTACATACTCAGTTGAGAGCTATGGAGAAAAAGAACCTAGGGTAGCCCTGGAATGTGTTTGTATGGCATGTGTATCAAATGGATGGTATTAAAGAGTATTTTAAGAGGGCCATGGTTCTATAGGTGGACGCCATTTAGGGATATCGCCATAAAGGGGAACCGGGGCTGACTCTAGGATTTGTTTGTACGATATGGGTATCAAATGAAAGGTGTTAATGAGTATTTTAAAAGGGCGTGAGCCTTAGCTGCATAGGTGGACGCCTTTTCGAAATATCGCCATAAAGGTGGACCAGGGGTGACTCTAGAATTTGTTTGTACGAAATGGGTATCAAATAAAAGGTGTTAATGAGTATTTTAAAAGGGAGTGGGCCTTTTCGAGATATCGCCATTAAGGTGGACCAGGGGTGACTCTAGAATTTGCTTGTACGATATGGGTATCAAATGAAAGGTGTTAATGAGTATTTCAAAAGGGAGTGGGCCTTAGTTCTATAGGCGGACGCATTTTCGAGATATCGCCATAAAGGTGAACCAGGGGTGACTCTAGAATGCGTTTGTACAATATGGGTATCAAACGAAAGGTGTTAATGAGTATTTTAAAAGGGAGCGGGCCTTAGTTCTATGGGTGGACGCCTTTTCGAGATATCGCCATAAAGGTGGACCAGGGGTAACTCTAGAATTTGTTTGTACGATATGGGTATCAAATGAAAGGTGTTAATGAGTATTTTAAAAGAGAGTGGGCCTTAGTTTTATAGGTGGACGCCTTTTCGAGATATCGCCATAAAGGTGGACCAGGGGTGACTCTAGAATTTGTTTGTACAATATGGGTATCAAACGAAAGGTGTTAATGAGTATTTTAAAAGGGAGTGGGCGTAGTTCTATAGGTGGACGCCTTTCTGAGATATCGCCATAAAGGTGGACCAGGGGTGACTCTAGAATGGGTTTGTACAATATGGGTATCAAACGAAAGGTGTTAATGAGTATTTTAACAGGGAGTGGGCATAGTTCTATAGGTGGACGCCTTTTAGAGATATCGCCATAAAGGTGGACCAGGGGTGACTCTAGACTGTGTTTGTACAATATGGGTATCAAACGAAAGGTGCTAATGATTATTTCAAAAGGGCGCGGGGCTTAGTTCTACAGGTGGACGCCTTTTCGAGATATCGCCATAAAGGTGGACCAGGGGTGACTCTAGAATGTGTTTGTACAATATGGGTATCAAACGAAAGGCGTTAATGAGTATTTTAAAAGGGAGTGGACATAGTTCTATAGGTGGACGCCTTTTCGAGATATCGCCATAAAGGTGGACCAGGGGTGACTCTAGAATGCGTTTGTACAATATGGGTATCAAACGAAAGGTGTTAATGAGTATTTTAAAAGGGAGTGGGCATAGTTCTATAGGTGGACGCCTTTTCGAGATATCGCCATAAAGGTGGACCAGGGGTGACTCTAGAATGTGTTTGTACAATATGGGTATCAAACGAAAGGTGCTGATGAGTATTTCAAAAGGGCGTGGGGCTTAGTTCTATAGGTGGACGCCTTTTCGAGATATCGCCATAAAGGTGGACCAGGGGTGACTCTAGAATGTGTTTGTACGATATCAGTATCAAATTAATGGTATTAATGAGGGTTTTAAAAGGGAGTGGTGGTAGTTGTATAGGTGGTCGCCTTTTCGAGATATCGCCATAAAGGTGGACCAGGGGTGACTCTAGACTTTGTTTGTACGATATGGGTATCAAATGAAAGGTGTTAATGAGTCTTTTTAAAAGGGAGTGGGGCTTAGTTCTATAGGTGGTCGCCTTTTCGAGATATCGCCATAAAGGTGGACCAGGGGTGACTCTAGAATGCGTTTGTACAATATGGGTATCAAACGAAAGGTGTTAATGAGTATTTTAAAAGGGAGTGGGCATAGTTCTATAGGTGGACGCCTTTTCGAGATATCGCCATAAAGGTGGACCCGGGGTGACTCTAGAATGTGTTTGTACAATATGGGTATCAAACGAAAGGCGTTAATGAGTATTTTAAAAGGGAAGAATTTGTTTGTACGATATGGGTATCAAATGAAAGGTGTTAATGAGTATTTTAAAAGAGAGTGGGCCTTAGTTTTATAGGTGGACGCCTTTTCGAGATATCGCCATAAAGGTGGACCAGGGGTGACTCCAGAATTTGTTTGTACAATATGGGTATCAAACGAAAGGTGTTAATGAGTATTTTAAAAGGGAGTGGGCGTAGTTCTATAGGTGGACGCCTTTTTGAGATATCGCCATAAAGGTGGACCAGGGGTGACTCTAGAATGGGTTTGTACAATATGGGTATCAAACGAAAGGTGTTAATGAGTATTTTAAAAGGGAGTGGGCATAGTTCTATAGGTGGTCGCCTTTTCGAGATATCGCCATAAAGGTGGACCAGGGGTGACTCTAGACTTTGTTTGTACGATATGGGTATCAAATGAAAGGTGTTAATGAGTCTTTTTAAAAGGGAGTGGGGCTTAGTTCTATAGGTGGTCGCCTTTTCGAGATATCGCCATAAAGGTGGACCAGGGGTGACTCTAGACTGTGTTTGTACAATATGGGTATCAAACGAAAGGTGCTAATGATTATTTCAAAAGGGCGCGGGGCTTAGTTCTACAGGTGGACGCCTTTTCGAGATATCGCCATAAAGGTGGACCAGGGGTGACTCTAGAATGTGTTTGTACAATATGGGTATCAAACGAAAGGCGTTAATGAGTATTTTAAAAGGGAGTGGACATAGTTCTATAGGTGGACGCCTTTTCGAGATATCGCCATAAAGGTGGACCAGGGGTGACTCTAGAATACGTTTGTACAATATGGGTATCAAACGAAAGGTGTTAATGAGTATTTTAAAAGGGAGTGGGCATAGTTCTATAGGTGGACGCCTTTTCGAGATATCGCCATAAAGGTGGACCCGGGGTGACTCTAGAATATGTTTGTACGATATGGGTATCAAATGAAAGGTGTTAATGAGTATTTTAAAAGGGCGTGGGGCTTAGTTCTATAGGTGGACGCCTTTTCGATATATCGCCATAAAGGTGGACCAGAGGTGACTCTAGAATGTGTTTGTACGATATGGGTATCAAATTAAAGGTATTAATGAGGCTTTTAAAAGGGAGTGGTGGTAGTTGTATATGTGAAGGCGTTTTCCAGATATCGACCAAAATGTGGACCAGGATGACCCAGAACATCATCTGTTGGATACCGCAAATTTATTTATATATATAATATCACGATCAGTATTCCTGCCAAAATTTCAAGGGTTTTTTATTTCGCCCTGCAGAACTTTCTCATTTCATTCTACTTAATATGGTAGGTGCCACACCCATTTTATAAAGTTTTTTTTCTAAAATTATATTTTGCGTCAATAGACCAATCCAAATACCATGTTTCATCCCTTTTTTCGTATTTGATATAGAATTATGGCATTTTTTTCGTTTTTGGTGATTTTCGATATCGAAAAAGTGGGCGTGGTCATATTCGGATTTCGGCCATTTTTTATACCAATACAAAGTGATTTCAAATAAGTACGTGAACTGAGTTTAGTAAAAATATATCGATTTTTGCTCAAGTTATCGTGTTAACGGCCGAGCGGAAGGAGAGACGGTGGCCTGTGTATAAAAACTAAGCGCGGCTTCAACCGATTTCGCCCTTTTTCACAGAAAACAGTTATCGTCCTAGAATCTAAGCCCCTACCAAATTTCACAAGGATTGGAAAATTTTTATTCGACTTATGGCATTAAAAGTATCCTAGACAAATTAAATGAAAAAGGTCGGAGCCACTCCCATTTTGAAATTTTCTTTTATTTTTGCATTTTTTGACATAATTTACTTATATACTGTAAAGATATTAAATTTTTTGTTAAAATTTGATTTAAAAAAATTTTTTTTTTAAAAGTGGGCGTGGTCGTTCTCCGATTTTGCTAATTTTTATTAAGCCTACATATAGTAATAGGAGTAACGTTCCTGCCAAATTTCACCATTATATCTTCAACGACTGCCAAATTACAGCTTTCAAAATTTTAAATTACCTTCTTTTAAAAGTGGGCGGTGCCACGCCCATTGTCCAAAATTTTACTAATTTTCTATTCTGCGTCATAAGTTCAACTCACCTACCTAGTTTCATCGCTTTATCCGTATTTGATAATGAATTATCGCACTTTTTCGGTTTTTCGAAATTTTCGATATCAAAAAAGTGGGCGTGGTTATAGTCCGATATTGTTCATTTTTAATAGCGATCTGAGATGAGTGCTCAGGAACTCACATACCAAATTCCATCAAGATACCTCAAAATTTACTCAAGTTATCGTGTTAAGGGACGGACGGACGGACGGACATGGTTCAATCAAATTTTTTTTTCGATCCTGATGACCAACTGTTATCCAATCAAAGTTAATATACTCTGTGAGCTCTGCTCAACTGAGTATAAATATAATTATAATATAAAAATATGGTAAAAATTTTTGAAGAACAAGATGAAATACAGTTCTTGAAACTGACGCCAATGTGGTTTAACAAACGGTGCAGAACCGTTATTTTCGCTAGCGCATGTACTAACGCGTGTGTGAATATCTATGTAGCAAATATATATGTAGCAAGAATGCGTATTTATGTATTCACATATTTACGTATATATATGGCAACATACTTTCGTACAAAGCTGTCGATGGTAATTCGGAACAAGTTTTGTTTATTTGAATTCAGATTTAAATTATTATTTTAATTAATGTTACTAAATATAGCAATAAAATCATTAGAAATGAAATGTACTTATGTGTAATTACACATATGTGCTTCTTATTCTGTGAGTGGTGTATATTGAAAGAAAAAGACTGGTAAAATCAACCGAAATAAGGGTCAATTCAACCGAGATTTCTGTCAATTTTTATCCATCATAACAAGATGTTGAATCAACTGCGCACAAATCGTTGATTCGTAATTGACCGTTGTAGTAGTCAAATAAACAAATATTACTGTAGCTCCAAGAATACCAATCAAAACTGTCAATATGAAAGGGATTTCTGTCCTTTTGAAATTACCAGTGCAAACTGCTAAATTAACAGATCTAATGTTAAGTTGAGACTAACAGCAAAAGCCGTGGAAATTAAAGAGATTTTTTTTTCATTCGAAATACCCAGCGTAAACTGTTAAGTTAACAGAGTTTATTGTCGAAAAGACACTACCAGTGAAATCTATTGAAATAACAGATATTTCTGTTTTTTCTAGATTAATAGCGCAAACTTATACATCAACAGAGATTTCTGTTCATATGACATTAATACCTGTGGAAAAAATAAAAGTCGGATAAAGATATATTTAAACTTACGTAGTCTTTTTTATTTGTATAAATTACACATAAGTACATTTCATTTCTAATGATTTTATTGCTATATTTAGTAATATTAATTAAAATAATAATAACTTAAATCTGAATTCAAATAAAAAAACTGGTTCCGAATTACCATCGACAGCTTTGTACGAAAGTATGTTATGTGAATACATAAATACACATGCTTGGTACATATATGTATATTTGCTACATACAAATTCATACACGCGTTAGTAATGCTCTAGCGAAAATAACGGCACTGCACCGTTTGTTAAACCACATTGGTGGCGGTTCAAGAACTTTACTTCAACTTTTTCCTCAAAAATTTTTACCATACTGTTATTATACCTTTCATGAACATCAAATGGTATATTAATTTTGGTCCGATGTTTGTAACGTTGAGAAATATAGAAGATAGACTCACCATTAAGTATATCGAATTTATCAGGGCGACGAACTGAGTTGATATAGCCATGTCCGTCTGTCCGTCCGTCTGTCTGTTTGAACGCAAACTAGTCCCCCAAATTTTGAGATATCTCAATGAAATTTGGTACAAGGATGTATTTTTATATTATATTAGACATTTTTGGGATCCGGTAGCATCGGACAACTATAACATATATCTCCCATACAACCGATCGTTCAGAGAAGACGATTTTGATCATTCCTGTCGCAATTTAGAAAGTACAAATGTGAAACTCGGTGATATATATTATAATATATCATAGAAGATTTTCTGAAAAAATCACTTTGATCGGAGCTATATATAGCATATATCCCTTACAACCGATCGTTCAGGTAGAAAGGTTTTTGCAATTTCTCCCTTAATTTCCAATATAAAAACGTTAAACTTGGTGATATTTATTCTAATATATCATAGAAGATTTCATGAAAAAATCATTTCGATCAGAGCTATATTTAATATACATCCCATAAAACCGATCGTTTAAAAATAAAAAATAAATGTAAGGCGCGATAACCTCCGAAGAGATCTAAGGCCGAGCTTCTCTTCCAATTTGCGTCGTGCTCCTCTTGATTTTCCCTACAAATTGGCCGGACGGGACCTACATGTTTTATGCCGACTCCGAACGGCATCTGCAAAGCAGATGAGTTTTCACTGAGAGCTTTTCATGGCAGAAATACACCCGGAGTGCTTGCCAAACACTGCCGAGGGGCGACCCCGCTTAGAAAATGTTTCTTCTAATTGAAAAATCTTATTTCTAAAATTTTGATGTTGCTTTGCCCGGGAGTTGAACCCAGGGCATACGGTGTGATAGGCGGAGCACGCTACCATCACACCACGGTGGCCGCCAACCGATCGTTTAGATAGGAAGATTTTTGTCCATTTATCCCTTAATTTGGAAAGTATAAACGTGAAACTCGGTGATATATACTTTAATATATCATAGAAGATTTTCTGGAAAAATCACTTCGATCGGAGCTATATATAGTATATATCCCTTACAACCGATCGTTCAGATAGAAAGGTTTTTGGCAATTTCTTCCTCAATTTCCAATATAAAAACGTTAAACTTGGTGATATTTATTCTAATATATAAAAGAAGATTTCATGAAAAAAATCATTTCGATCGGAGCTATATATAATATATATCCCATACAACCGATCGTTCAGATAGGAAGATTTTTAGCCATTTCTCCCTTAATTTTCAATATAAAAACGTTAAACGTGGTGATTTTTATTCTAATATATCATAGAAGATTTCCTGAAGAAATCACTTTGATCGGAGCTGTATGTATATAGTATATACCTATCCCATACAACCGAGCGTTCATATAGAAAGATTTTTGGCCTAGTTTCCAATACAAAAACGTGAAACTTGGTGATATATATTCTAATATATCATAGAAGATTTCGTGTAAAAATCATTTCGATCCGAGCTATATATAATATATATCCCATACAACCGATCGTTCAGATAAGGGGGTTTTTTGACATTTTTTATTTTATATTTATCTTAAAAATCGTTTAGGTATGTACATCTGTTCACTATATATTTCTTATTTTATACAATCGATTATTTGGAGATTACGAACGGGATAAGATTATTGTACAGCCCCATTCATGAAAGGTATGAAGTCTTCGGCACAGCCAAAGACAGTCCCGTCCTTACTTGTATTATAATTATATTTATATTTGTGTATGCACATTTTATATAAAATGTTTCCATTTTCTTTGAATCTAAAACAAAAATTGGACAAATAAATACATATGTACATACGTATGTATGTATGTACTTACTAACCGAACTTCAATTGAGCGTTCATCAAATATGCTGGCACTCATTAAACATTATACACTTTATTACTTTGTTTTGTTAAATGCACTTTCACCAAATTTTATTTTTTATAATTTCTTTAATTTATAGTTTTGAACTTCGTAGTAGTCACGAAATTGATTATCCGTTCTTTCAGTTGCAGCTCATTCTCAATTTATTCTCTCGCATGTAGAGTTGCCACACTTGATTGTTTCGAACAAAACTTGTAGTATAAATGTTTGACATATGTGACGACAGCCTTTGAGGATTTCTCTGAAGACACGCAAGCGGGTATATGATCAGATGCGTAAGCAACCGCTAACCAAATCCCCTTCTCCACTTTTATGATATTAACAAAGCTTATGTTTATTGTGTGAGTGGGTTGAACTGTTGCTTGCACATATGTGTATACGTTGCGCGAATGGGTCGATCGCGGGTTGGTTTAACCAAGACAGGTAGGCTATTCGTGTCTTACAGGGACATAAATGCCGCAAGACCAAATGGGGTATAAAAGACGATTCCGCTGATCGACTGTAATCAAAATCGAAAAGTCGCGGTCTATAGCGCAGTGCCAAAAATTAAGTGAAAAGTTTTTCTCAATTAAAAGATAGATAGAAGTTTTTCTTTAAAGTGCGTTTTTCACCATAAAGTGTTGGTGCGCGAAATGAGTGTTCTTATGAAGTGCGGTTTGACTCGAAAGTAAACGCGAGCGCAAAAAGAATAATTAATTTAATAAATCTAGTGAAGTGCCTGGAAATAGGGAATCCTCCCTAGAGAGATCACCAGCGCAAAGTCAGCCGGCATCACAGGGCGAGGAAAATACCAACAGCAGCAAATTTACTGGTAAGTCGACCTTGTTATTGGAAGTTTTTCGTGTAAATTTCGGTTTAAAAATTTTAATATTCTATTTGAAATAATTGTTGAATTATCAAGTTAGAAGTTTCATCCAAAGTCCATTTCCTTTAGTTTTTGCATTTTTGTGAATATTTATTTATTTGTTTATTGATTAAACATTTTATTCTTTTATTGATTAAACATTTTCTTCTTTTCATTTCATTTTCAATACCTTTGTTTATCCCCTTTTTTTGAAAGAATTTGGAATTACTAATTTATTAGTTTTTTCATCAAAGTTCGTTTAAGTTAACTCTAAATCATCAGAATTATAAAATATTCGGGAATAGGTGGTAGATCCACATCTAGGCATTAATGCGTATGTATGTATGTACATATGTGTCTAGGTAAGAATGTAGCAAAAGGGGTATTGGGCGAACCGAGGAGAGAAAAAGAAAAATAATAAAAATAATAATTATCCAAACGCGTTCTTTGTTAAGTTATGGTATTAGAAAAAGAGAAAAAAAATCTTTGAGAAGTAATTAAAAATTCACGACAAAAAAATTGTTAATTAGAATATCTAAAAATACTTAAATTGTATCTTCGCACTTTTCAGATCACGAAGGCAGCCGAAGGCCGCGACATATCTTGGAATCACGCGAACACATTTGGCGGAAAAAGAAGGGAACACGAAAAACAACAACCAACACCAACAACACACAGTCATACATCAACTAGAAATGAAAGGATTAATTCTGCCTGGCCAACAACACTAACCGCAACGGATATATTGGCCAAAAACGTCCACACGGATTCGCGACAGAAACGACCAACACCAACACAAACAAACACTCACACTTAACTCAGCCAGAAAACTTCCTACAAAGCCACATTCGAGCTCAAACATTAACCGAAAACACGCAACACCATACATTTTTCACAAAAACAACAAGAGGTAACATAAAACACTTTTATATTCACAACACAACAAATTTTGGCAACGGCTTGCATCAGCTGCATTAACAACAATTTTTTTGTCTCGCAACTTCGATTGTCGCCAACTTCTTGCTAAACACTTAGTGGCACAACCACCCACGTACCTAGCAACACAGTTAGAGCACAGCATCATCGGCCACACTCATCAACATTTATTCACTACACAAAAACCCACCACACCACTAATCTATCACCGAAAAATCTGAGAGCGATAGAAGTTAAGAGCGACTCACTGAGAGCGCGCTCGCCAATTTGAATATTTTCTACTCACCACTGCTTGAATTTACATTTTTATTATATTAGGCCGTAAAACCATTAACTGTTTTTTGAAAAAAAAAAGTTACTTGAAATTTCGAATTTTTATGAATTTTTAAATTTTTATTATTAGTTCTATAATTTAATTCGTATAAGTTTTTCTTTGTATCCTTGATTTTTCTTACCTTGATTCCACATTCAGCATAATATTATTTTTGTCGACAGTGACGCTAATTTATGGGCATTCTTATCCAGCCCTACACAGGCATACCTATTTGTATGTGCATGAGCCACTCAAAAAAATTTATTTTCAGACAATAATTTTATTAATTGATATTAGAGAAAAATTGTAAGTTTACAAACGGCGATGGTCACTAGGACATGTTTCTGAATTTCACTTCTTCATCAGCTAGCTTTTCGGGAGCTGAGCGTTGAACTCGAATCTCCAACATTCATATCAGTGCAAGCCTTTAGCTGCTAAGCCATATGAATGTCCCGTTGTTCGCTGTACAATTGGTCTCTAAGTGTTGCCTTTTTGTTTGTATTCCTTTTGATCACCATGTAGGCACCTACAATCTGTATGTAGTTTATTCCTAATTGTGTGGATATGATTTTTAGGCGCGCTTTTGAAAGCTTAGTAACATTTGTTCGGATTTTTACAGCATTTTTTTTAATACTTCCGCTGTTACTATTATATCAATATGATCATATGTATTTAATTAGCGAGCTTTGCTCATATTGCTTCATACAATGGTTTTTGTAATTGATATTAGAGAAAAATTGTAAGTTTACAAACGGTGATGGTTACTAGGACATGTTTCTGAATTTCACTTCTTCATCAGCTAGCTTTTCGGGAGCTGAGCGTGAACTCGAATCTCCAACATTCATATCAGTGCAAGCCTTTAGCTGCTAAGCCATATGAATGTCCCGTTGTTCGCTGTACAATTGGTCTCTAAGAGTTGCCTTTTTGTTTATATTCCTTTTGATCACCATGTAGGCACATACACTCTGTATGTAGTTTATTCCTAATTGTGTGGATATGATTTTTAGGCGCGCTTTTGAAAGCTTAGTAACATTTGTTCGGATTTTTAGAGCATTTGTTTTTAATACTTCCGCTGTTACTATTATATCAATATGATCATATGTATTTAATTAGCGAGCTTTGCTCACATTGCTTCATATAATGGTTTTTGTATTTGATATTAGAGAAAAATTGTAAGTTTACAAACGGCGATGGTTACTAGGACATGTTTGTGAATTTCACTTCTTCATCAGCTAGCTTTTCGGGAGCTGAGCGTTGAACTCGAATCTGCAAGCCTTTAGCTGCTAAGCCATATGAATGTCCCGTTGTTCGCTGTACAATTGCTCTCTAAGAGTTGCCTTTTTGTTTATATTCCTTTTGATCAACATGTAGGCACATACACACACAGCGAACAACGGGACATTCATATGGCTTAGCAGCTAAAGGCTTGCACTGATATGAATGTTGGAGATTCGAGTTCAACGCTCAGCTCCCGAAAAGCTAGCTGATGAAGAAGTGAAATTCAGATACATGTCCTAGTAACCATCGCCGTTTGTAAACTTAAAATTTTTCTCTAATATCAATTACAAAAACCATTGTATGAAGCAATATGAGCAAATCTCGCTAATTAAATACATATGATCATATTGATATAATAGTAACAGCGGAAGTATTAAAAACAAATACTGTAAAAATCCGAACAATTGTTACTGAGCTTTCAAAAGCGCGCCTAAAAATCATATCCACACAATTAGGAATAAACTACATACAGAGTGTATGTGCCTACATGGTGATCAAAAGGAATATAAACAAAAAGGCAACTCTTAGAGACCAATTGTACAGCGAAAAACGGGACATTCATATGGCTTAGCAGCTAAAGGCTTGCACTGATATGAATGTTGGAGATTCGAGTTCAACGCTCAGCTCCCGAAAAGCTAGCTGATGAAGAAGTGAAATTCAGAAACATGTCCTAGTAACCATCGCCGTTTGTAAACTTACAATTTTTCTCTAATATCAATTACAAAAACCATTGTATGAATCAATATGAGCAAAGCTCGCTAATTAAATACATATGATCATATTGATATAATAGTAACAGCGGAAGTATTAAAAACAAATGCTGTAAAGATCCGAACAAATGTTACTAAGCTTTCAAAAGCGCGCCTAAAAATCATATCCACACAATTAGGAATAAACTACATACAGAGTGTATGTTCCTACATGGTGATCAAAAGGAATATAAACAAAAAGGCAACTCTTAGAGACCAATTGTACAGCGAACAACGGGATATTCATATGGCTTAGCAGCTAAAGGCTTGCACTGATATGAATGTTGGAGATTCGAGTTCAACGCTCAGCTCCCGAAAAGCTAGCTGATGAAGAAGTGAAATTCAGAAACATGTCCTAGTAACCATCGCCGTTTGTAAACTTACAATTTTTCTCTAATATCAATTACAAAAACCATTGTATGAAGCAATACGAGCAAAGCTCGCTAATTAAATACATATGATCATATTGATATAATAGTAACAGCGGAAGTATTAAAAACAAATACTGTAAAAATCCGAACAAATGTTACTAAGCTTTCAAAAGCGCGCCTAAAAATCATATCCACACAATTAGGAATAAACTACATACAGAGTGTATGTGCCTACATGGTGATATGAGGAATATAAACAAAAAGGCAACTCTTAGAGACCAATTGTACAGCGAACAACGGGACATTCATATGGCTTAGCAGCTAAAGGCTTGCACTGATATGAATGTTGGGGATTCGAGTTCAACGCTCAGCTCCCGAAAAGCTAGCTGATGAAGAAGTGAAATTCAGAAACATGTCCTAGTAACCATCGCCGTTTGTAGACTTACAATTTTTCTCTAATATCAATTACAAAAACCATTGTATGAAGCAATATGAGCAAAGCTCGCTAATTAAATACATATGATCATATTGATATAATAGTAACAGCGGAAGTATTAAAAACAAATACTGTAAAAATCCGAACAAATGTTACTAAGCTTTCAAAAGCGCGCCTAAAAATCATATCCACACAATTAGGAATAAACTACATACAGAGTGTATGTGCCTACATCGTGATCAAAAGGAATATAAACAAAAAGGCAACTCTTAGAGACCAATTGTACAGCGAACAACGGGACATTCATATGGCTTAGCAGCTAAAGGCTTGCACTGATATGAATGTTGGAGATTCGAGTTCAACGCTCAGCTCCCGAAAAGCTAGCTGATGAAGAAATTAAATTCAGAAACATGTCCTAGTAACCATCGCCGTTTGTAAACTTACAATTTTTCTCTAATATCAATTACAAAAACCATTGTATGAAGCAATATGAGCAAAGCTCGCTAATTAAATAAAAATAATTTTTTTATTGTAATATCAATTTTACGTTTAAAATTTTCGCCTAAATCTTGTTTTTATACTCAATTGAGCAGACTTACAGACTATATTAACTTTGATTGGATAACGGTTGGTTGTACAGGTATAAAGGAATCGAGATAGATAGATGGAAGTCTACATATATCAAAATCATCAGTATCGAAAAAAAATTTGATTGAGCCATGTCCGTCCGTCCGTCCGTTAACACGATAACCTGAGCAAATTTTGAGGTATCTTGACGAAATTTGGTATGTAGGTTCATGGGCACTCATCTCAGATCACTATTTAAAATGAACGATATAGGACTATAACCACGCCCACTTTTTCGATATCGAAAATTTCAAAAAATCGAAAAAGTGCGATAATTCATTACGAAAGACGGATAAAGCGATGAAACTTGGTAGGTGGGTTGAACTTATGACGCAGAATAGAAAATAAGTAAAATTTTGGACAATGGGCATGGCACCGCCCACTTTTAAAAGAAGGTAATTTAGAAGTTTTGAAAGCTGTAATTTGGCAGTCGTTGAAGATATCATAATGAAATTTGGCAAGAACGTTACTTGTATTACTATATGTATGCTTTATAAAAATTAGCAAAATCGGAGAACGACCACGCCCACTTAAGAAAAAAAAATTTTTTAAAGTGAAATTTTTACAAAAAATTTAATATCTTTACAGTATATAAGTAAATTATGTCAACATTCAACTCCAGTAATGATATGGTGCAACAAAATACAAAAACAAAAGAAAATTTCAAAATGGGCGTGGCCATAAGTCGAACAAATATTTACCAATCCTTTTGAAATTTGGTAGGCGCTTAGATTCTAGGACGATAACTGTTTTCTGTGAAAAAGGGCGAATCGGTTGAAGCCACGCCCAGTTTTTATACACAGTAGATCGTCTGTCTTTCCGCTCGGCCGTTAACACGATAACTTGAGCAAAAATCGATATATCTTTACTAAACTCAGTTCACATAATTACCTGAACACACTTTGTATTGGTATAAAAAATGGCCGAAATCCGACTATGACCACGCCCACTTTTTCGATTTCGAAAAATAAGAAAAATGAAAAAATGCCATAATTCTATACTAAATACGAAAAAAGGGATGAAACATGGTAATTTCATTGGTTTATTGACGCAAAATATAACTTTAGAAAAAAACTTTGTAAAATGGGTGTGACACCTACCATATTCAGTAGAAGAAAATGAAAAAGTTCTGCAGGGCGAAATCGAAAGCCCTTGGAATCATGGCAGGAATACTGTTTATTACATATATAAATAAATTAGCGGTACCCGACAGATGATGTTCTGGGTCACCCTGGTCCACATCTTGGTCGAAATCTCGAAAACGCTTTCACATATACAACTACCACCACTCCCTTTTAAAATCGATATTAATACCTTTAATTTGACACCCATATTGTATAAACACATTATAGAGTCACCCCTGATCCACCTTTATGGCGATATATCGAAAAGGCGTCCACCTATAGAACTAAGGCCCACTCCCTTTTAAAATACTCATTATCACCTTTCGTTTGATACTCATAATGTACAAACGCATTCTAGAGTCAACCCTGGTCCACCTTTATAACGATATCCCGAAAAGGCGTCCACCTATAGAACTAAGGCCCACTCCCTTTTAAAATATTCATTAACACCTTTCATTTGATACCCATATCGTACAAACAAATTCTAGAGTCACCCCTGGTCCACCTTTATATCGATATTTCGAAAAGGCGTCCACCCATAGAACTAAGGCCCACTCCCTTTTAAAATCCTCATTACCACCTTTCGTTTGATACCCATATTGTATAGACACATTCTAGAGTCATCCCTGGTCCACCTTTATGGCGATATCTCGAAAAGGCGTACACCTATAAAACTAAGGCCTACTCCCTTTTAAAATACTCATTAACACCTTTCATTTGATACCCATATCGTACAAACAAATTCTAGAGTCACCCCTTGTCCACCTTTATATCGATATTTCGAAAAGGCGTCCACCCTTAGAACTAAGGCCCACTCCCTTTTAAAATACTCATTAACACCTTTCGTTTGATACCCATATTGTATAAACGCATTTTAGAGTCATCCCTGGTCCACCTCTATGGCGATATCTCGAAAAGGCCTCCACCCATTGAACTAAGGCCCACTCTCTTTTAAAATACTCATTAACACCTTTCATTTGATACCCATATCGTAATCAAATTCTAAAGTCACCCCTGGTCCACATTTATGGCAATATCTCGAAAAGGCGTCCACCTATAGAACTAAGGCCCACTCCCTTTTAAAATACTCATTAACACCTTTCATTTGATACACATATTGTATAAACGCATTCTAGAGTCACCCCTGGTCCACCATTATATCGATATTTCGAAAAGGCGTCCACCCTTAGAACTAAGGCCCACTCCCTTTTAAAATACTCATTAACACCTTTCGTTTGATACCCATATTGTATAAACGCATTTTAGAGTCATCCCTGATCCACCTCTATGGCGATATCTCGAAAAGGCCTCATTAACACTTTTCGTTTGATACCCATATTGTATAAACGCATTTTAGAGTCATCCCTGGTCCACCTCTATGGCGATATCTCGAAAAGGCCTCCACCCATTGAACTAAGGCCCACTCTCTTTTAAAATACTCATTAACACCTTTCATTTGATACCCATATCGTAATCAAATTCTAAAGTCACCCCTGGTCCACCTTTATGGCGATATCTCGAAAAGGCGTCCACCTATAAAACTAAGGCCTACTCCCTTTTAAAATACTCATTAACACCTTTCATTTGATACCCATATCGTACAAACAAATTCTAGAGTCACCCCTGGTCCACCATTATATCGATATTTCGAAAAGGCGTCCACCCTTAGAACTAAGGCCCACTCCCTTTTAAAATACTCATTAACACCTTTCGTTTGATACCCATATTGTATAAACGCATTTTAGAGTCATCCCTGATCCACCTCTATGGCGATATCTCGAAAAGGCCTCCACCCATTGAACTAAGGCCCACTCTCTTTTAAAATACTCATTAACACCTTTCATTTGATACCCATATCGTACAAACAAATTCTAGAGTCACCCCTGGTCCACCTTTATATCGATATTTCGACAAGGCGTCCGCCCATAGAACTAAGGCCCACTCCCTTTTAAAATACTCATTAACACCTTTCATTTGATACCCATATTGTATAAACGCATTCTAGAGTCATCCCTGGTCCACCTTTATGGCGATATCTCGAAAAAGCGTCCACCTATAGAACTAAGGCCCACTCCCTTTTAAAATACTCATGAACACCTTTCATTTGATACCCATATCGTACAAACAAATTCTAGTGTGACCTCTGGTCCACCTTTATGGCGATATCTCGAAAAGGCGTCCACCTATAGAACTAAGGCCCACTCCCTTTTAAAATACTCATTAACACCTTTCATTTGATACCCATATCGTACAAACAAATTCTAGAGTCACCCCTGGTCCACCTTTATGGCGATATCTCGAAGAGCCGTCCGCCTATGGAACTAAGGCCCACTCCCTTTTAAAATACTCATTAACACCTTTCATTTGATAGCCATATCGTACAAACAAATTCTAGAGTCACCCCTGGTACACCTTTAGGGCGATATCTCAAAAAGGCGTCCACCTGTAGAACTAAGGCCCACGCCCTTTTAAAATATTCATTAGCACCTTTCATTTGATACCCATATCGTACAAACAACACATTCCAGGGTTACCCTAGGTTCATTTTCCTACATGGTGATTTTCCCTTATTTTGTCTCCATAGCTTTCAACTGAGTATGTAATGTTCGGTTACACCCGAACTTAGCCTTCCTTACTTGTTTTTTTTTGAATTCACTATCATCACTTTGCTAGTCCACTTTTAACATTTAGGTAATATCCACTCGCCACTCTTACTTTCGCGATTATAAAGAAACAATTTTTTTTTAAATATTATTTTTATTTTATTTCAAGTTTTCTCATTTTTTCTTACCACTCAAAAGGAAATTCTATTTTGCCTCAATTTTGTTTTCGCTATTTGTTGTCTTATTTCGAGTTTTTGTAGCAGGTGTATAAAAGTGTGCACATGCTTTGAACCGATACGCAAAACTAATAGCTAAAGACATTTGTGGGTAGGATTAGCCTTGACCACGGGCAATCGGCCAAAGACCTATAACTGGACAAAAATTCCATTGTACTGCATATGTTTTTGTCTTTCCTTTCTTTACTTTCAGCTCCGCGCTACGATTTGGTACCAATTCGGAGTTCTGAGCGAGGTGAGTTTTTCATAAAAGAAAAAAAATTGTATGCGCACACACCTTAACCCACTTACATTTGTAAATTACCATTTCAGAGTAAAGTATCACACACCCGCAGCTATAGTTAATTTTAAAATTTTTTTGGAAGCGAGCGCACACACAAGCGTCCAGATAGGCATATGTACAAAGTATGCTTGTGCACAAATAGTGATATGGGTATTGGGCCGTATCTAAAAATTAGAATATAAAGTACGCAAAAGAAAGGAAAAGTTAATTGTATGTAATTAGAATAAGTATTAATAGAAAGAAATAATAATTGAATTTAATTTATATAAGAACAACCGCATAGGAAAGATAGGATTTCGAAATAGGTATATATGTTTTCAATAAATTTTTTTTTAGAATTAGTTGATATTAATAAATTGTAAATTGAAAATGGAAGTTTTGCATAATTATTATTTAGTTCGCATGCATGGGCTGAAATTTTGATTTTTTTTGGAAAGACATAAGTAAACCATGTCTGGTTAAAAGCTTCAAGTTGTTGGTGCAGGTGTTGCCCTTGTGGTAACTGATGGTAAGCTGGGGTAATTGAGTAAGTAATGGAAGGGACGTAAAGACGTAGAAACGGACAGTAGTCAGGATAAAGGAACTCTACTCGGGAAGCGGAGCCATAGTAGAGTTCGAAGGCTGGCCACATCGTGTGAACAGGAGGGGTGGAACGGCTCTACCTGACTCGGACAGGTTTTCTCTCGCTTTACTATATTTCTTTTTCTTTTTCCTTTGTTTAAATTCTTTCCTCAGGCATAAACCGCGCCCCAAAGCCGATGAGCGTCATCCGGGCTACTACCATACCAATCCGCCACTCCTCCTCCTCCGTACCAGGCAGTTACATAACACATAACATTTTAAATAGAGAACTTGTAAGTTATAGAAAAGTACAGAACCAAATCGCGGGAAGGTATTTCACCACTGGAGTAACTTTAAATGTAATTCGACAAGTTTAATTCTCGTAACACTTTATTTTGAAACGATTCCAAAACAACTCAAACTTTTATGCTGTCGGAAACATCAACATTGAAAAAGGATGTTTTTTATTATCTTATTAGATTCGTTCGCGTGGGTGAAAATTTGAACAAAATGCTACTAACTTTGGAAAAATCATGTTCGTTCAAACAAAACTTTTGCAAAAAGTGGGCGCAATTTTGCATTTCGCTTGGAGGAGAAGTTGCAAAATTGTACCCGATAAATAGGTGTCCCGGTATCGCATAATATTTTGCAGTGTTAAGCACAGTAAATTCAAAAAAGGGGTTTTTCGTTTTGTATTGATAACTGAAAAATTAGTTTTTTGTTGTTTTCCCAATTTGTGTGCTTTTTCGATTTGATGCTTTTCTTATTTTGGTGTTCTTTTTTTAACAAGTGGCACCATCGGCATAAGTGCAAAGTAGAGGGCGCAGTGAGCGTAAAATTCTCTTTGAAATTTGTTCATGCATTGACTGTTGTTCGCTGTTGAAATAACCAGTGAGATCAGTTGTGTTAAAATAAAAATCAGTTAGATTGATTAGGAATCAGTAAATTTTACAGAATTTTGTTAACTTAAGAGCGACAATTCTCTTCTGTTCAAATGACTAAACTAATTTGTACGCTTGAGAACGAGCTCGGTCGAATTAACCATAATTCGATCAATTTCACCGAATCTTCGTTACGTCAAGAACAACAGAACCAATTTGTTGATTTTACTAGCACCATTTCTTTCAGTGTAAAAAAAAAATTTAAAACTTTATTGTAATACAAGTGCCTCACGGGAAGAGTATTTAGATTTTTAACAAGTAAGGAAGGCGAAGTTCGGGTGTAATCGAACATTACATACTCAGTTGAGAGCTATGGAGACAAAATAAGGGAAAATCAACATGTAGGAAAATGAACCTAGAGTAACCCTGGAATGTGTTGTTTGTACGATATGGGTATCAAATGAAAGGTGTTAATGAATATTTTAAAAGGGCGTGGGCCTTAGTTCTATAGGTGGACGCCTTTTCGAGATATCGCCATAAAGGTGGACAAGGGGTGACTCTAGAATTTTTTTGTACGATATGGGTATCAAATGAAAGGTGTTAATGAGTATTTTAAAAGGGAGTGGGCCTTAGTTCTATAGGTGGACGCCTTTTCGAGATATCGCCATAAAGGTGGACCAGGGGTCACACTAGTATTTGTTTGTACGATATGGGTATCAAATGAAAGGTGTTAATGAGTATTTTAAAATGGAGTGGGCCTTAGTTCTATAGGTGGACGCTTTTTCGAGATATCGCGATAAAGGTAGACCAGGGGTGACTCTAGAATTTGTTTGTACGACATGGGTATCAAATGAAAATTGTTAATGAGTATTTTAAAAGGGAGTGGGCCTTAGCTCTATAGGTGAACGCCTTTTCGGGATATCGTTATAAAGGTGGACCAGGGGTGACTCTAGAATGCGTTTGTACAATATGGGTATCAAATGAAAGGTGTTAATGAGTATTTTAAAAGGGAGTGGGCCTTAGTTCTATAGGTGGACGCCTTTTCGAGATATCGCCATAGAGGTGGACCCGGGATGACTCTAAAATGCGTTTATACAATATGGGTATCAAAGGGAGTGAGCCTTAGTTCTAAGGGTGGACGCCTTTTCGAAATATCGATATAAAGGTGGACCAGGGGTGACTCTAGAATTTGTTTGTACGATATGGGTATCAAACGAAAGGTGTTAATGAGTATTTTAAAAGGGAGAGGGCCTTAGTTCTATGGGCTGACGCCTTGTCGAAATATCGATATAAGGGTGGACCAGGGGTGAATCTAGAATTTGTTTGTACGATATGGGTATCAAATGAAAGGTGTTAATGAGTATTTTAAAAGGGAGTAGCCTTAGTTTTATAGGTGGACACCTTTTCGAGATATCGCCATAAAGGTGGACCAGGGGTGACTTTAGAATTTGTTTACGATATGGGTATCAAATGAAAGGTGTTAATGAGTATTTTAAAAGAGAGTGGGCCTTAGTTCAATGGGTGGACGCCTTTTCGAAATATCGATATAAAGGTGGACCAGGGGTGACTCTAGAATTTGTTTGTACGATATGGGTATCAAATGAAAGGTGTTAATGAGTATTTTAAAAGGGAGTGGGCCTTAGTTCTATAGGTGGACGCCTTTTCGAGATATCGCCATAGAGGTGGACCCGGGATGACTCTAAAATGCGTTTATACAATATGGGTATCAAAGGGAGTGAGCCTTAGTTCTAAGGGTGGACGCCTTTTCGAAATATCGATATAAAGGTGGACCAGGGGTGACTCTAGAATTTGTTTGTACGATATGGGTATCAAATGAAAGGTGTTAATGAGTATTTTAAAATGGAGTAGGCCTTAGTTTTATAGGTGTACGCCTTTTCGAGATATCGCCATAAAGGTGGCCCAGGGATGACTCTAGAATGTTTCTATACAATATGGGTATCAAACGAAAGGTGGTAATGAAGATTTTAAACGGGAGTGGGTCTTAGTTCTATGGGTGGAGCCTTTTCGAAATATCGATATAAAGGTGGACCAGGGGTGACTCTAGAATTTGTTTGTACGATATGGGTATCAAATGAAAGGTGTTAATGAGTATTTTAAATGGGAGTGGGCCTTAGTTATATAGGTGAACGCCTTTTCGGGATATCGTTATAAAGGTGGACCAGGGTTGACTCTAGAATGCGTTTGTACATTATGAGTATCAAACGAAAGGTGATAATGAGTATTTTAAAAGGGAGTGGGCCTTAGTTCTATAGGTGGACGCCTTTTCGATATATCGCCATAAAGGTGGACCAGGGGTGACTCTATAATGTGTTTGTACAATATGGGTGTCAAATTAAAGGTATTAATAACGATTTTAAAAGGGAGTGGTGGTAGTTGTATATGTGAAAGCGTTTTCGAGATTTCGACCAAAATGTGGACCAGGGTGACCCAGAACATCATCTGTCGGGTACCGCTAATTTATTTATATATGTAATACCACGAACAGTATTCCTGTCATGATTCTAAGGGCTTTCGATTTCGCCCTGCAGAACTTTTTCATTTTCTTCTACTTAATATAGTAGGTGTCACACCCATTTTACAAAGTTTTTTTCTAAAGTTATATTTTGCGTCAATAAACCAATGAAATTACCATGTTTCATCCCTTTTTTCGTATTTAGTATAGAATTATGGCATTTTTTTCATTTTTCGTAATTTTCGAAATCGAAAAAGTGGGCGTGGTCATAGTCGGATTTCGGCCAATTTTTACACCAATACAAAGTGTGTTCAGATAATTATGTGAACTAAGTTTAGTAAAGATATATCGATTTTTGCTCAATTTATCGTGTTAACGGCCGAGCGGAAGGACAGACGATCTACTGTGTATAAAAACTGGGCGTGGCTTCAACCGATTCGCCCTTTTTCACAGAAAACAGTTATCGTCCTAGAATCTAAGCGCCTACCAAATTTCACAAGGATTGGTAAATATTTGTTCGACTTATGGCATTAAATGTACCCTAGACAAATCAAATGAAAAAGGGCGGAGCCACGCCCATTTTGAAATTTTCTTTTGTTTTTGTATTTTGTTGCACCATATCATTACTGGAGTTGAATGTTGACATAATACTTATATACTGTAAATATATTAAATTTTTTGTAAAAATTTCACTTAAAAAAAAAATTTTTTTTAAAGTGGGCGTGGTCGTTCTCCGATTTTGCTAATTTTTATAAAGCATACATATAGTAATACAAGTAACGTTCCTGCCAAATTTCATCATGATATCTTCAACGACTGCCAAATTACAGCTTTCAAAACTTTTAAACTACCTTCTTTTAAAAGTGGGCGGTGCCACGCCCATTGTCCAAAATTTTACTTATTTTCTATTCTGCGTCATAAGTTCAACCCACCTACCAAGTTTTATCGCTTTATGCGTCTTTGGTAATGAATTATCGCACTTTTTCGATCTTTCGAAATTTTCGATATCGAAAAAGTGGGCGTGATTATAGTCCGATATCGTTCATTTTAAATAGCGATCTGAGATGAGTGCCCAGGAACCTACATACCAAATTTCGTCAAGATACCTGAAAATTTACTCAAGTTATCGTGTTAACGGACGGACGGACGGACGGACATGGCTCAATCAAATTTTTTTTCGATACTGATGATTTTGATATATGGAAGTCTATATCTATCTCGATTCCTTTATACCTGTACAACCAACCGTTATCCAATCAAAGTTAATATACTCTGTGAGCTCTGCTCAACTGAGTATAAAAAGACTCATAGTGTGAGCTAGATGGCTAGCATTATTTGTTCTTCTTATGAGACACTTCTGTAACGTTAAAAGAGAACGAATTTTAGTAGCATATGCACTTCCCCAGCAAATTATACCATACTGCAATTTAGACTGTATTAGGCCATAATACACCATTTGCAGTACACTCCTTGAACATATTTTTTTTAGACTATAAAATGATCTCACAGTTGATAGCAGATATTTTTTCATAGCAGATATATGCGATGACCAACTCAATTTTTCATCGACTATAACTCCTACGTACGTAAAATTAGATTCTACTTCGATATGGAAACATCTACTGTCACAATCAATTTCCGATTCATAGTTAGCTCGAACCGCTTGTTCAATACATGATTACATAGTATGTGCTGCTTACAGTTTGCAGAGTGAAAAATGGTATCACCACATGGTGCTTCCTTACCAAGCGGGTTGAAATACAATAATTTTGTGCACATCATGATTAATATCTATAAAATGATTTAAAGCATTACTTGAGCCATAAGCAATCGCCAAGTCATCGGCAAATGCTGTGACTTTTCCCACGAAAGGTAAAGAAAACAATGAGTTGATATAAACCAAAAAAAGAATAATCCCAAGGACTGAATCTTGCGGGATTCCCAAATCCAATAGCTTGTTGCGCTGAGATTATTGTTTACTTTCACCCTTTGCCTTCTCGAAGTTAAATATGATCTAAACCATTCAGGAATGTTGCCTCGAAAACCAGCTGCGTTTAGTTTACTTAACACTATGGTCAACCATGTCAAAAGCTTTTGTTATATCAACAAAGAGACTCGCAAAACTTTTTTTATCATCAGTAGCTTTATATATAAAAGGGCAAAATTCTAGAAGAGCGTATTCAGTAGAAGAAGCTCCTGAGCGGAAACCGAATTACATTGGACTAAATTATTAAATTTTTTCTAAATATGCCATCTGCACTTCACAGCTTTCTCAAAAACTTTGGAGATTGCTGGCAAGAGAGAGATAGGTCTGTAGTTATTGTTATCCTTTATTATAAAGTGGTATAACTATAGCACATTTCAGTTCCGATGCAAATACTCCTGCGACTATACTACAGTTAAAAAAATACCTAAAAATATTGGCAACATAGAGGGCAATGTTCCTTAAATTACGATTTGAAATAATATCATTCCCTGATGAATTATAGTTATTTAAAGACTTTATTATACTATGTTCAAACAGAAAAATAAATTGAGGAAAATTCGATTTGAATTGAGTGCTGTTCATACAACTCGATTTAGCTTACACAATAGTAATTTGATAGCTGGTTGGCTCATCGCTACAGCAAGAACATACCTTTGTTCAGACTGTCAAAATGAACACGCACATTATTAGGCGAATGAAATGGAATGAAAACATAAAACTTTGAAATTTTTGTGCGTTGTAAGAAAATGTGTTCAATGTTTTGGTTTCATTTTGATTTTGCCATCTTCTTTTGACAATCCCTACTCCAGTGAAATGAAAGACATAAAATCAGCTGATGAGACGAGCCAACCATATAGTTCAGCCATGCGTAACTGACGTTTAAGTATACTCAATAAACACACTTTACAATGTTGCATTTGCAGTTTGAAACAATTTATTACGCAATTTTTTTTAAATTGGCAATTTATTATTACAATTTATTATATGACAAATTGCGTAATAAATTGCCCAAATAGTATAAATTGCCAAATTGGTGTGTGTTTGAACCTAGTATTAAGCTTAGAATTTCTGAGCCATAGATTGCTTCCAAGAAAAAACTGCTCCCAGGTGGGGTAGGTTCAGAGTTAGTTTGGTATTTGGTACACCTACATTGCATATCACTGTAAGGTGCCGACGCTTTTCCAATTGTTACAAAAAAATCATTGAGGTGATTAGCAACATCTAATGGGCTAGAGACTGTTACGTGGCTGGCTTGTTGGGGTGGTGAGGAGCGGCGGCAAGCAGGTATGCTTGCGGGCCCAGGCTAGCTCGTCGTCTTGGGCGGGGTATTGCACCACCGACCTCACTCGCAGCCACATGAACAAAAAGGGTTCATACCTGCATATATATATAAAGGAGAGAAAAGCTGAAACAAATAGAAATATACGTGAGGGGGCAAAGTTAGAAGGGGAAAGCATAAGGGACAGAAAAAGCTGGAGGCCTGTCCTGTCAGGTGGAGCCTACCCTCCCTCTGCAGTGCAACCTGCACCGCACCATGGGCACTGTGCTGACTCCTATCTACTTACAGTGCCCCCAAACCTGACAGAAGTCTGTCCCCTGTCACTCAGTCACTTTCCCTAAAAACTCACCTTCACCTTACCTTGCCGCGCACAAGCGCAGCGCCCACACCAAATGGATTTAACCTAGCCCTGCATACTTGCAACAACGACTAAAATTTTCATCCATCCCTAAATTACAAATTTTATTTTCGAAATATATCTCTGAGTAATATTAATAAGTAATACCCTAATACCTATATGCCTACTTCAAATGTACTTAGATTGAACTTAGGTAAGAGAAGATATTACGGTGTCCAAAAAAAAAAAATTATGATTCAACTTAACGTCTAATTATTAATGATTCAATTTCAAGATTTCAAAGACCGTAAGTATAAATATAAAATCAATTAAAATTAAATACAAAAATCAATCTAACTTAGGTATAGTGATGATGCGAAAATTGCTACGTCCTAACACTAGTCTTCCAATTCAATTTTACTTCATGTAACAGAACTATATATACCTAAGCTTAATAGTTATTCCCTAAATATCCTAATCAAAATACTTGACCATTTGGGGGGAGGGGGAACCACCCTAATGGCTATGCCCAACCATCTACTTCGATCATTCAAGGTTCAAAACTACGTTATCCGCAAGGTTCATCAAGGTGGAGCAAGTGATAACAAACATATGTGATTTTTGCTTGTCATCTGCAAATCCCTGACCTTCCTCAATTATCAATTATGGAAGCAGGAGCAGTTCATAAATACAACAAAAAAAACCAGTTTGGTATATTATTAAAATGTGTGTATGTTTATAGCTACGTATGTACATATATTCCTTAAGTTTATGTTTCCTTCTTCTATTTTCTCAAGAAGATCCGGCAATATATGTTAATATATGTACATACATACATTCAAAAATGCGTATTGGCAAAAATATGGTACTCAAGTTTCACTCACCCATATACTCATGCTCCAACGGCGCCGGTGCAGTTGAGTGGATGTGTTGAATTTGCTGAAATAGTAAGAGTCAAAAAAAACATGCATACATTTATAGGACCACACTCAAGGTAGCTACTCTCAACCACTCAGCCAAGATCACTCGCTGGTGATCTTTGACGATGAGTGCTTTGGCAGTATTAAATCTACCCTCGTGGTGGCAAAACGCCAACAAAAAAATAACTAAAACTGTGGATCAACAAGTGTTCTTGGTGCTGCAGGCATCCTATGCATATACCCGTTCTGGGTGCGGGGCTGGCAAAAAGCAAGAAAAAAGAAGAGGTAGCTTGGTCGGGATTAAATTGGCCGGTAGTAAAAAAAAATAAAAAAAAAAAAAAGGTTACGCTTCAGAATTCGGAGGCTTTGAAAAAGTACTACTACACATAGGAGCAGACATATGCGAAAGATGTGTATCTATATGGCCAAGAAAGATATTGAAAGACCAAGAAAAATTCGAATGTCAAACTGGAGAAACTGTGAAAAGAGAAAGAAAAGTGGATAAACGAAAAGTAGAAAAGCAGCAATGGATGCAAGAATGCCCCGAAAATTAGTTCATGAAATTGAGGTAAAGCCTGAAAAGTATATAATTTTTTTTTTTTTTTTGTTTTGAAGAAGAAAAATGACCGGCTCCGGAAACTCAATGACCCTTTTGTCCGTTTCTTACCACAATCCTACCCTTTACGATGGTATTTGCATAAAATATAATAACATACAGAAATATGCATGAATGATAAAACATAAGTGTATAAGTTTAGGGCCGGAAATGCTCGTTGTTGCTCTTGTTTTCAGCCTTGCCAAAAATTGTGTTGGTTTGATTCGAGTGGTGTGCTCTTAAAGGATTTTTGTTGTGTGTAGTGTCGTGGCTGTTATTGTTGCGGTCCAGTACGCCAGTGAAAAATTTTATCCTTGATATTACCAAATCTTTTGTTTTTTTTTTCTTACTGTTGCTTGATTCAACTGCTGTATGTGTGCCTGTGTCTGATGGCGTTGCGTTGCTACCAATCACAAAATCTTTTACCATTTATTTCGTTCTACTTGTGGCTACTGAAGACACTGTTTAGTTGTGGTGTGACCTAAATTCGTTGTAATTGTTGCGGTGGTTGCTGTGGTACGCTACGTCGTGTGGAAATTATTGTTGTGGCTGTTGTGTTGACTGCCGCCAATTTGGGCCTTTTTGCGCCAACAAATCTGGGTTTTGGCCACCTTTGCTTCAAAGCTAGTGCCCAGTGCACAATTTCCGCCAAGTCTAAGCGATCTGCCAAATAAAAAAACTTATTATTTACATAAAAAAATGGATTTAAGAAACGTATGCCTTTCTACCAACGTATGCCTACTTGTTTGCCTGCTTTATTTCCTCACCTACATGCTTATATACATATATATAGGGATGTAAATTTATGCATGCAGGTTTACTTTTGGCTTGCTTGGAAACTTGGCTATATAGGAGCCAACTTCCCAGTGGGCATGCCAGCTTGTGAGAGGGAGATAAAACACAAAAATATACACTTACCTGGTACCACAAATTTTGGTGGCGAAATCCAAATATACCGCCGGACTAGGGCGTGTACGCCTTGAAGCACTTCGCGCGCTAAAACCTTTCGCGTAGATTTTTTTTTTCTTTTTTTTTGGCGTTTTAAAATCCTGCGCACTAAAAACTTTTCGTGGAGGTTTGTTGCCGGTTTAAATTCACGGACACTAAAAACTTGTAAACCTTTAAAAAGGTCTTATGAACTTGGAGTTTCACTTCACTTCACTTGCACTGGGCACTGTAACAAGAAAACGTTTGCCCGTTGTCTACCTTGATGCCCTTTTATAGCCACAGCCGTGGCAAAGAACGTTATCCAGAAACGGACAACTTTCACCTATACATGTTAAACTTTCTTCTCGGCTTTCCCGTATTTTCTTTTATGTGTCCACGCAATCATACACTCCTATGTTCACACATACACGCTTATACCACTTAACATTTTCATATTTAACAAGGCAACACAATCACATGGATCCATAGCCTTCGTGCCTTGCCCGCTAACACTGATCCATTCCCACGCTCACACATTCATACACTTAAACGCTTACACAACCTAACACCTACACAGATACATTTATTTAGTTCGTGTCTTGGCTGCAATGTTGCTACATCATCAGCAACATCGCATCTACTCCAAACTCAATGTTGCCATCTTGCTGTAGCAACCGACGTTGCAACATTGCGGCCAACACACGCACTGGTCACATCACACGTAGTCACAGATACATCATGCCATTCACTCGAACCAGTGCTTATGAGGAAGGCTGTCGTTACAAGACGTGTACCCCGTTGATATCGAAAACAATAAAAATAGTTTCCCTTTCCGAATTTCGGCGTAGAATATCGTTAACAACTTTCGATTCTTTTTTAAAGTCACCATTGGCAGCCACTTATTTATTTTTATTATAAAAACTATCATGACTTGAACGAATTTCTACTTGCAACCGGTATGTAAGACGTTTCACATGTTTTCGTAAACGGAGATTTGTTGGGTTCTTGCGACTTTTAATTCGCAATTTATGCTTAAGCTAAATTTTTTTAAGTAAACTTCGGTTGATCCAGGGCTTGAATATAACTTCTGAGCGTTTTGGATAGGTAACGAAGCTTGATTTGGTAATGTGCGCTGTAAGTATGCTCAAAAACAAATTATATGCTCTTGTTATCTTCTTTTCTTCAAAAACAGCTTCCCATTTTTCTAAAACAAGCAATTTATGTAGAGCCATTAAATTGATTTTGTTAATGGCTCTCATACTATTGTAATTGCGTACAATGATTGGATAATTGATTTGCAGGCCAATCATAAAGTGGTCAGAGATTCCCAGACCAAGGATAAAACCAACAGATGGGCTAAGTCTAAAATTAAAGTGTCCTTAAATGTGGCCTATGCAGGTTCCAGATTCAGGTCGAGTAGTGCATTTAATATAAGGTAGTAAACCAAGACTGGCTATCAACTCAAGATGAGAATCTACTGAAGCGTTGGTGCCTAATACATCCACATTTACATCGCCTAATATAACCTAGTTTGTTGATTTTACCTTCTCCAAAAAGAAGAAAACTCTCCATGGAGTATCTGCAAAGGTTTTGGGTGAAACGTATACACACATATGAAGCTAACTAGCTCCATTTTTATATTACAATCTGTCACAAAAATTCTTTCGCATTTTCGTTATTGGTAAATGGCACTCCCACTATTTCAATCATATTTTGTATCTGCTTTTGTTCTTCAAACTTAGTCCAACTAGAGGACCCGGCAGACGTTGTTCTGCCCTAAATTTGGCCTATCTGCATACATTTTAAAAATCTTTTTCCGTCTAACTCTGCCCTCGCTCTCTTCACTTTTTTCTAATCCTTTTATTCACTCCTCCCTCCGACTTTTTCGCTTCATCTATCTCCATCTTCGTCTCTCAGTCTATCTCTTTTGTTCCAGTCCCAGTCCTAGTCCTAATCCCAATCCCAGTCCGTCTCTGGTCTACTTCTCGGAAAAAAGGATTGTAAATACTAATATATGCAATTTTATGTATCAAATTTCAGGCAAATCGAATAGGACATATGTAAATAGGTATGTGGGTATTATTAATTCATGTATCTATTTCGGCTTCGCATGCATATTTATCAGTTTTGCCAGGTTGATGCGACTAAATCGAATATCACAATGAAAATTACCTCAGAGCTCTCAGCAACATCTTTCATTTGATATCCATATTACCCACACCTTCTAGGGGTATCCGGATCCACGTTTTGGCATATAGCTCGAGACCCTAGTCACCCAGCGGTATAATATATTACTCTGTACTAAAGCACTCATCAACAGCTTTCATCTGGTATCCATATTCTATAAACACATTCTAGGGGTACCCGGGTCCGGTGACCAACTAGCACACGTTTTAGCCTTTCTTTTATATATTGAAACGAATTTATTGCAATTCCGCTTATTTCCAACCTTCTACTAACGTTCGAATCACTAAACTGTTGAATAAATAACTCCACTATTCAATAATGCAAAATGGCCTTTATTAAAGTACTTCACAATAACACTTATACTTCGCAACTGCCTACGCTGTTGCTGCTTTTATACTGTACGGTTTCCTCGTTGACATATTTCTAGGCGCTTCTATTTCCCGAACTATAGTTATCAGCTATAAAATTACTCAGCTGTAGCTACAGATGCACGATTTTATAGCTTCTCTCATGGCCCATGCGCGTGTATATGTGAGTGATACTTGCACAATTATTGCATACTTTCGGGAGTATCTCAGATATATGCATGTGGTTGTGCGTTGCTTCTGCGCTGCGTGTACGTACATATGTGTAGACATAATGATTGACTCGTTTATGTAGATACAAGTGACTGCCTGCTTTATTATGTTGTGACTTCATTTACTTAGTATCAGACTAGTGATGCGAGTATCACTTAGTGTCACTAATATTCATCACAATATATAGATTTTTATTTTTCACACTTTACTATAATATTAAAACGAAATACCGATATTCGTTGCTTTTGAAATTCGGCTTAAAATTTGCACATGGAACAACTAAAGACTCTCCTGAATTAACAAAAAAATGTCTTTGTACTTCTAAATCGCGGGCCCCCTCAGAAATCCGGGGTACGGTTTGCTTTCAGTGAAATCATTGTTTGTTGTTTTTACCACTTCTTTCTCTGTTTCTCTGTTCTGCTCGCGTTCCACAGTCGTCGGCGCATGGCTATCAGGTGTTTGTGTTGTTCTTACCTTTTGCAAAGTTTTTCTTCACATGACACTGCACTTTTCACATTTGTATTTTCTATTATTCGTTTTGAAGAACTCTATGTCGGCAGCTTTTAGGTTCACACATTTGCAATGAAATTTATTTTTGCAATCAGAACAGTCAATTTTATTTGCACTATTGCGTTAAGTTCTTTCTTTGCATATGAGGTATTTCATTTTATCTTAATTTAAATCCTTGTTGATAGACTTTTTAAGTCAGCACCCCACGATCACAACCGTCTTGCACGAGTATACTGACGGTTTTGAAACCGCGTGGAAAACCCTTACTTATCCATGCGAAAATAAACAAATTCTAGTTAATAGCCAATTGAATATCCTCTCCAACCCCGTAGGAATTGAGTCTAGAAGTGCAATCAAACAGCTTCAGCTAGGTATAAAGCATTGCATTTCAGCACTCCAGATTCATAGGTTGACATTTTTAACCGGGATGTGATCATTATGTACCTCTGAGAAACTTCCGGAAGCTACGCTTTCGTTGTGGGAGCTATCGGTTCAACTTAAAAAGAACCCAAAGTGCAGATGACATGCACAAGTTTCCTACAAGCCGATTCTAGATATTGGAAACTGTTCTTGATTTACGAAGCTCACAGCAGAACAAATCTCAACCCCCAAAGCGCATAACGAAGGGAACAGCAAAAAATTAAATATTTTTCAAGCAAGCGTATCGAATGCGAAATGAAAACTATGCAGTCATGATGCTCACCACATTCGATCCTGCTCACACTGAAGATGATCCCAGTAAGCATGAGGAACTCTCTGTGTCTGAACTGTTTGTCCGGACATGGTGCGGCGAAATGCCACAGCGCCAACAACTGCTCAACTTGCCAAGCGCGACATCGAACTCTCCTGCATTTGAATTCAGTTGAGACAACTTTCTCGCCCAAGCAGGACTTTTCAAGTTCTGCGCCGAATGGTACTGGAACTATTTCCAAACTGATCACTTCTCAGTATAGTCGCATCCAAGCCAAAAATGACTCTCCGAGCAAGTGCAATTGTGTTTTTCGAACAAACAGCTCACTTCTACCTGTGATACAGTAATGACGTATACTCGACCAGAGCTTTAAAATATTCCGGCTCCGAGTGTTCCTTTATTACGGAACGGCTTCGCCGACGTATCGGCCTTCCAGCCAATAAAAGGAATGGCAGAGTGACAGGTATCAACAATACAGAGGCATTCCATTCCAAACCATCTTGTCCTATCCAGACAGGGTATCAACGCTCTCCATAAGTACTACGGCTTTAATGGTTCCTCAGTTGACAGGCAATTTTCCAACCTCTGATCCTACAAATTTTCCCAGGAATAACGCTAGCTGATAGTCGATACTTTGTGAACGAACGGGTTGACCTTGTGCTTAGAGGTGATATTTGTCCACAAATCATTCTGGGAGGTATTGGGAAGGACATATCGGGTACGATTCTAACACAGGAGATGGTATTCGAATGGCTCCTTACGGGACGGACCAATTCAAATAAATATCTACAACGAGATCAATCTGAAGCAAGAACTAGCATTTTGGGAGTTGGAAGTTATACCGACGCGACTCGTACTGCCCGCTTTCGACTTAACTATTTGTTTAGGCCAGTGGCCTAATTAATTTCCTACTGGGTGCCCTTTTCGACTTAACTATTTGTTTCGTTTGTCAGCAAGCAACGGCTAATTTCCAATCATCCTCTTGATCCAGCATTTTCTTATGTATAAAAGGGATTCGGTGGCGATGCCAATAAGTCACCAGCTGTTCCTGCGTTTCGATTTGGATATTTCTATCAACAAATAAAACGTAAGTTCCTGTGATATTTATACATACAAAAGAAATAAATATTTTTTTTTTATATTTTTTATTGTTCATATTTTATGTGATAATACTATTTGTCGTGTTCCTATTGATTTTTTGCCAAATGTACATATTTGTTAGTTTCATTCCCCCCACTTGTGTCGAACTACCCATTGAGCTGAAACAAAAACAAAAATATAAATGTGGAGGGCAAAAAATAGGCTTTCGATATAATCTTTACCTAGGTTAGGTTAGGTTAGGTGGTAGCTGCCCTAGTAAGGGAAGCTCTCTTGGAAAACATGAAGGTCTGTCGATTCGATCCGTAGAGAATCATTGGATTGAATCTTTATTAAATAAAACTAAGTGTCTACCACTACTTAAATTTTTTTAGGAGTTATTAAAGAGTAATAAGACATCAGGTATCGTGAAAATTCTAAAAAACTTCCCAACTATGGAAATTTTGCTTTCGAACTTTAAGGAACATTCAGGTCAGTGCCTGAAACTTTGAACATAGCTCCCGGCTTAACTACGTTGTAATATTTACGAGCTAGATTCTTGAACCTTAAAACATATTCAGAATCCCACAACAGTGCAAATTAATCCATGCTTGAAAATTTTGCTTTCTAGTTTTAACTAAGTTCTCGACATTCTAAAGAACTGATACTGTGTAGGAAACTTTGGGATCTATTATGTTGAAATATTTAGGATAAAAGAGTTTTCTATATGAGAAAAGGATCGAGACTTTGAGAGATATTCAGAAACTTCATTTAAAACATGTGGAATCTTGCGACCGCTGTTTGAGAAACTCCATGAGAACGCCATGACACTGCAACATCAAGGAAAAAAGTTTAGCTAGGGGCTCCAGGGATCGTGAAAATTGAAAAATTCATCCGAACTTGAAAATTTTACATTCGAGTTTTAAGAAACTTCCCGATATCCCAGAGAGAGAGTTTTCTATATGGGACAGAAATCGAGATAATTAGAGGTATTAAAAAGTCCATTTAGAATTCTGGAATATTGCGATCGACTTTTAAGTAAATACTCATTGAGCTACAAAAACTAAACCTCACACATAGTACTGGTTACCATGAGAATGCAACGAAAGTAGAAAATAACAAGTAAGGACGGGACTGTCCTCGGCTGTGCCGAAGACTTCATACCTTTCATGAATGGGGCTGAACAATAATTTTATCCCGTTCGTAATCTCCGAATAATCGGATGTATAAAATAAGAAATATATAGTGAACAGATCTACATACCTAAACGATTTTTAAGATAAATATAAAATAAACAAGTAAGGAAGGTTAAGTTCGGGTGTAACCGAACATTACATACTCAGTTGAGAGCTATGGTGACAATATAAGGGAAAATAACCATGTAGGAAAATGAACCGAGGGAAACCCTGGAATGTGTTTGTATGACATGTGTATCAAATGAAAGGCATTAAAGAGTATTTTATGAGGGAGTGGGCCATAGTTTTATAGGTGGACGCAATTTAGGGATATCGCCATAAAGGTGGATCAGGGTTGACTCTAGAATTTGTTTGTACGATATGGGATCAAATAAAAGGTGTTAATGAGTATTTTAAAAGGGAGTAATCCTTAGTTCCATAGGTGGACGCCGTTTCGAGATATCTCCATAAAGGTGGACCAGGGGTGACCCTAGAATTTGTTTGTACAATATGAGTATCAAAAAAAAAGGTGCTAATGGGTATTTTAAAAGGGAGTGATCCTTAGGTCCATAGGTGGACGCCGTTTCGAGATATCGCCATAAAGGTGGACCAGGAGTGACTCTAGAATGCGTTTGTACAATATGGGTATCAAACGAAAGGTGTTAATGAGTATTTTAAAAGGGAGTGGGCCTTAGTTCTATTGGTGGACGCCTTTTCGAGGTATTGCAATAAAGGTGGACCAGGGGTGACTCTAGACTTTGTTTGTACGATATGGGTATCAAATGAAAGGTGTTAATGACTATTTTTAAAAGGGAGTGGGCCTTCGTTATATAGGTGGTTGCCTTTTCGAGATATCGCCATAACGGCGGATCAGGGGTGACTCTAGAATATGTTTGTACGATATGGGTATCAAATGAAAGGTGTTAATGAGTATTTAAAAAGGGCGTGGGGCTTAGTTCTATAGGGGGACGCCTTCTCGAGATATCGCTATAAAGGTGGACCAGGGGTGACTCTAGAATGTGTTTGTATGATATGGGTATCAAATTAAAGATATTAATGACAGTTTTAAAAGGGATGGTGGTAGTTGTATATGTGAAGGCGTTTTCCAGATATCGACCAAAATGTGGACCAGGGTGACCCAGAACATCATATGTTGGATACCGCTAATTTATTTATATATTTAATACCTGCAAAGTTTTCAAGGGTTTTTTATTTCGCCCCGCAGAGCTTTTTCATTTTCTTCTACTTAATATGGTAGGTGTCACAACCATTTTACAAAGTTTTTTCCAAAGTTACATTTCGCGTCAATAAACCAATCCAATTACCATGTTTCATCCCTTTTTTCGTATTTGGTATAGAATTATGGCATTTTTTTAATTTTTCGTAATTTTCGATATCGAAAAAGTGGGCGTGGTCATAGTCGGATTTCGTTCAATTTTTATACCAAGATAAAGTGCGTTCAGATAAGTACGTGAACTAAGTTCAGTAAAGATATGTCGATTTTTGCTGTAGTTATCGTGTTAACGGCCATGCGGAAGGACAGACGGACGACCGTGTATAAAAACTGGGCGTGGTTTCAACCGATTTCGACCATCTTCGCAGAAAACAGTTAACGTCATAAAATCTATGCCCCTACCAAATTTCAAAAGGATTGGTAAATTTTTGTTCGACTTATGGCATTAAAAGTATCCTAGACAAATTAAATGAAAAAGGGCGGAGCCACGCCCATTTTGAAATATTCTTTTATTTTTGTATTTTGTTGCACCATATCATTACTGGAGTTGAATGTTGACATAATTTACTTATATACTGTAAAGATATTAAATTTTTTGTTAAAATTTTACTTTAAAAAAAATTTTTTTTAAAAGTGGGCGTGGTCCTTCTCCGATTTTGCTAATTTTTATTAAGCGTACATATAGTAATAGGAGTAACGTTCCTGCCAAATTTCATCATGATATCTTCAACGACTGCCAAATTACAGCTCGCAAAATTTTAAATTACCTTCTTTTAAAACTGGGTGGTGCCACGCCCATTGTCCAAAATTTTACAAATTTTCTATTTTGCGTCATAAGCTCAACTCACCTACCAAATTTCATCGCTTTATCTGTCTTTGGTAATGAATTATTGCACTTTTTCGGTTTTTCGAAATTTTCGATATCGAAAAAGTGGGCGTGGTTATAGTCTGATATCGTTCATTTTAAATAGCGATCTGAGATGAGTGCTCAGGAACCTACATACCAAATTTCATCAAGATACCTCAAAATTTACTCAAGTTATCGTGTTAACGGACGGACGGACGGACATGGCTCAATCAAATTTTTTTTCGATTCTGATGATTTTGATGTATGGAAGTCTATATCTATCTCGATTCCTTTATACCTGTAAAACCAACCGTTATGCAATCAAACTTATTATACTCTGTGAGATCTGCTCAACTGAGTATAAAAATAGGTAGGTACTTTGTGTGAGGATGCAAAGTTTCAGGTTTTTTGTGGTCTGCGTGTAAAAACTATGACTACAAATCACGTGTTTCAACAATATATGACGTAAACGTAACTATTTGATGAAAGTTTATGAATTTTGAAGCTTCTAGCCGTAAAAAAGGGGCAAAAAATACAATTTATATGGGGTATATAATATATGTACCATCGATCTCTATGATTTTTTCAGACAACAATATATGCTATATACGTAAGCATTTGGTGAAATTTGAAGCTTCTAGCTGTTAAAATGGGGCAGAAAGTGCGCAACGTTTCTTATCTGAATAATCGGTTGTATGAGATATATACTATATATACCACCGATCTCAATGATTTTTTCAGACAACAATATATACTATACACGTAAGCATTTGGTGAAATTTGAAGCTTCTAGCTGTTAAAATGGGGAAGGAATTTCGCAAAGTTTCTTATCTGAACATGTGTATCAAATGGAAGGTATTAAAGAGTATTTTAAGAGGAAGTGGGCCATAGTTCTATAGATGGACGCCATTTACGGATATCGCCATAAAGGTGGACCAGGGGTGACTCTAGAATTCATTTTGTACGATATGGGTATCAAATGAAAGGTATTAATGAGTATTTTAAAAGGGCGTGGGCCTAAGTTCTATAGATAGACGCCTTTTCGAGATATCGCCATAGAGATGGACCAGGGGTGACTCTAGAATTTGTTTGTACGATATGAGTATCAAATGAAAGATGTTAATGAGTATTTTAAGAGGGCGTGGGCCTTAGTTCTATATGTGAACGCCTTTTCGAGATATCGCCATAAAGGTGGACCAGGGGAGACTCTAGAATTTATTTGTACTATATGGGTATCAAATGAAAGGTGTTAATGAGTATTTTAAAAGGGAGTGGGCCTTAGTTCTATAGGTGGACGCCTTTTCGGAATATCGTTATAAAAGTGGACCAGGGTTGACTCTAGAATGCGTTTGTACAATATGGGTATCAAAGGAAAGGTGTTAATAAGTGTTTTAAAAGGGAGTGGGCCTTAGTTCTATGGGTTGACACCTTTTCGGGATATCGCCATAAATGTGCATTTGTACAATATGGGTATCAAATTAAAGGTGTTAATGAGTTTTTTAAAAGGGCGTGGGCCTTAGTTCTATAGGTGGACGCCTTTTCGAGATATCGCCATAAAGGTGGACCACGGGTGACTCTAGAATTTGTTTGTACGATATGGATATCAAATGAAAGGTGTTAATGAGTATTTTAAAATGGCGTTGGCCTTAGTTCTATAGGTCGACGCCTTTTCAAGATATCGCCATAAAGGTGGACCAGTGGTGACTCTAGAATTTGTTTGTACGATATGGGTATCAAATGAAAGGTGTTAATGAGTATTTTAAAAGGGAGTGGGCCTTAGTTCTATAGGTGGATACCTTTTCGAGATATCGCCATAAAGGTGGGCCAGGGGTGACTCTAGAATTTTTTTGTACGATATGGGTATCAAATGAAAGCTATCAATGAGTATTTTAAAAAGGAGTGGGCCTTAGTTCTATATGTGGACGCCTTTTCGAGATATCGTAATAAACGTGGACTAGGGGTGACTCTAGAATGTGTTTGTACGATATGTGTATCAAATTAAAGGTATTAATTAGGGTTTTAAAAGGGAGTGGCCCTTAGTTGTATATGTGAAGGCGTTTTCGAGATATCGGCCAAAATGTGGACCAGTTTTTTTCTAAAGTTATATT